>NC_053024.1:659741472-659916685 GCF_003073215.2 Triticum urartu | reverse complement strand
GCCTATATGCCTCCCGGGGGGTTTCGGTAACCTCCCGGTTCATCGGTAAATGCCCGATCTCACCCGGAACCATTCTGGTCTCCAAATATAGTCGTCCAATATATAGATCTTTATGTCTCGACCATTTAGAGACTCCTCGTCGTGTCCGTGATCATATCCGGGACTCTGGACTACCTTCGGTACACCGAAACACATAAACTCATAATACGATCGTCACCGAACGTTAAGCGTGCGGACCCTACGGGTTCGAGAACTATGTAGACATGACCGAGACACGTCTCCAGTCAATAACCAATAGCGGAAACTGGATGCTCATATTGGTTCCTACGTATTCTATGAAGATCTTTATCGGTCAAACTGCATAACGACATACGTTGTTCCCTTTGTCATCGGTATGTTACTTGCCCGAGATTCGATCGTTGGTATCTCAATACCTAGTTCAATCTTGTTGCCGACAAGTCTCTTTACTCGTTCTGTAATGCATCATCCCGCAACTAACTCATTAGTCACACTGCTTGCAAGGCTTATATTGATGTGCATTACCGAGAGGGCTCAGAGATACTTCTCCGACAATCGGAGTGACAAATCCTAATCTCAATCTATGCCAACTCAACAAACACCATCAGGGACACCTATAGAGCACCTTTATAATCACCCAATTACGTTGTGACGTTTGGTAGCACACAAAGTGTTCCTCCGGTATTCGGGAGTTGCATGATCTCATAGTCATAGGAACATGTATAAGTTATGGAGAAAGCAATAGCAACAAACTAAACGGTCATCGTGCTAAGCTAATGGAATGGGTCAAGTCAATCACATCATTCTCTAATGATGTGATCCCGTTAATCAAATGGTAACTCATGTCTATGGCTAGGAAACTTAACCATCTTTGATTCAACGAGCTAGTCAAGTAGAGGCATACTAGTGACACTCTGTTTGTCTATGTATTCACACATGTACTAAGTTTCCGGTTAATACAATTCTAGCATGAATAATAAACATTTATCATGATATAAGGAAATAAATAATAACTTTATTATTGCCTCTTTATGTGATTATTTCACATCTCCATGTGAGTAATACCCAAAGGGTTTACTAGAGTCAATAATCTAGTTCACATCACTATGTGATTAACACTCAAAGAGTGATCATGTTTTGCTTATGAGAGAAGTTTAGTCTACGGGTCTGCAACATTCATATCCGTATGTATTTTGCAAATTTCTATGTCTACAATACTCTGCGTGGAGCTACTCTAGCTAATTGCTCCCACTTTCAATATGTATCTAGATCGAGACTTTAGAGTCATCTAGATCGGTGTCAAAGCTTGGATCGATGTAACTCTTTACGACGAACTCTTTATCACCTCCATAACCGAGAAATATTTCCTTAGTCCTCTAAGGATAATTTTGACCGTTGTCCAATGATCTACTCCTAGATCAAAATTATACTCCCTTGCCAAACTCAAGGCAGGGTATACAATAGGTCTGGTACACAGCATGGCATACTTTATAGAACCTATGGCTGAGGCATAGGGAATGACTTTCATTCTCTCTGTATCTTCTGTCGTGGTCGGGTTTTGAGTCTTACTCAACTTCACACCTTGCAACACAGACAATATCTCTTCCTTTGACTGTTCCATTTTGAACTACTTCAAAAACTTGTCAAGGTATGTACTCATTGAAAAAACTTATCAAGCGTCTTGATCTATCTCCTTAGATCTTGATGCTTAATATGTAAGCAGCTTCACCGAGGGCTTTCTTTGAAAAAACTTCTTTCAAACACTCCTTTATGCTTTCCAGAAAATTCTACATCATTTCTGATTGACAATATGTCATTCACATATACTTATCAGAAAGGTTGTAGTGCTCCCACTCACTTTCTTGTAAATACAAGCTTCACCGCAAGTCTGTATAAAACTATATGCTTTGATCACACTATCAAAGCGTACATTCCAACTCCGAGATTCTTGCACCAGTCCATAAATGGATCACTAGTGCTCACACACTTTGTTAGCATCTTTTGGATAGACAAAACCTTCTGGTTGCATCATATACAACTCTTCTTTAAGAAATCCATTAAGGAATGCAGGTTTGACCACCATTCACCAAATTTCATAAAATGCGGCAATTGCTAACATGATTCGGACAGACTTTTAAGCATCGATACAAGTGAGAAAATCTCATTGTTGTCAACACCTTGAACTTGTCAAAAACATTTTTTTGACAATTCGAGCTTTGTAGATAGTAACACTACTATCAATGTTCGTCTTCCTCTTAAAGATCCATTTATTCTCTATGTCTTGCCGATCATCGGGCAAGTCAACCAAAGTCCACACTTTGTTCTCATACATGGATCCTATCTCATATTTCATGGCCTCAAGCCATTTCACGGAATCTGGGCTCATCATCGCTTCCTCATAGTTCGTAGGTTTGTCATGGTCTAGTAACATGATTTCCATAACAGGATTGCCGTACCACTTTGGTGTGGAACGTATTCTGGTTGACCTACAAGGTTCGGTAGTGACTTGATCTAAAGTTTCATGATCATTATCATTAACTTCCTCACTAATCGGTGTAGGCATCACTGGAACTGATTTATGTGATGAACTACTTTCCAATTCGGGAGAAGGTACAATTACCTTATCAAGTTCTACTTTCCTCCTACTCACTTCTTTCAAGAGAAACTCCTTCTCTAGAAAGGATCCATTCTTAGCAACGAGTATCTTGCCTTCGGATCTGTGATAGAAGGTGTACCCAACAGTTACTTTTGGGTATCCTATGAAGATGCACTTCTTCGATTTGGGTTTGAGCTTATTAGGATGAAAATTTTCACATAAGCATCGCAATCCCAAACTTTAAGAAATGACAACTTAGGTTTCTTGCTAAACCACAGTTCATACGGTGTCGTCTCAACAGATTTAGATGGTGCCCTTTTTAACGTGAATGTAGATGTCTCTAATGCATAACTCCAAAAACGATAGTGGTAAATCAGTAAGAGACATCATAGATTGCACTATATCCAATAAAGTACGGTTATGATGTTCGGACACACCATTATGCTGTGGTGTTCCAGGTGCCACGAATTTGTGAAACTATTCCACATTGTTTTAATTAAAGACCAAACTTGAAACTCAAATATTCGTCTCCGCGATCAGATCGTAGAAACTTTATTTTCTTGTCACGATGATTCTCCACTTCAGTCTGAAATTCTTTGAACTTCTCAAACGTTTCAGACTTGTGTTTCATTAAGTAGATATACTCATATCTGCTCAAATCATCTGTCAAGGTCAAAAAATAATGATACCCGCTGCGAGCCTCAACACTCATCGGACCGCATACATCGGTATGTATTATTTCCAATAAGTCAGTGGCTCGCTCCATTGTTTCAGAGAACAGAGTCTTAGTCATCTTGCCCATGAGGCATGGTTCGCAAGTATCAAATGATTCATAATCAAGTGATTCCAAAAGTCCATCCGCATGGAGTTTCTTCATGCGCTTTACACCAATATGACCTAAACGGCAGTGCCACAAGTATGTTGCACTATCATTATCAACTTTGCATCTTTTGGCATCAATATTATGAATATGTGTATCACTACGATCAAGATTCAATAAACCATTTATATTGAGTGTATGACCATAGAAGGTTTTATTCATGTAAATAGAACAACAATTATTCTTTGACTTAAATGAATAACCATATTGCAATAAACATGATCCAATCATATTTATGCTCAATGCAAACACCAAATAACATTTATTTTAGGTTCAACACTAATCCCGAAGGTAAAGGGAGTGTGCAATGGTGATCTTATCAACCTTGGAATCACTTCCAACTCACATCATCATCTCTCCCTTAACTAGTATATGTTTATTTTGCAACTCCCGTTTCGAGTTACTACTCTTAGCAACTGAACCAATATCAAATATTGAGGGGTTGTTGTAAACACTAGTAAAGTACACATCAATAACATGTATATCAAGTATACTTTTGTTCACTTTGCCATCCTTCTTATCCGCCAAGTATCTAGGGCAGTTCCACTTCCAGTGACCATTTCCTTTACAATAGAAGCACTTAGTTCCAGGCTTGGGTCTAGCTTTGGGCTTCTTCATGGGAGTGGCAACTTGCTTGCCATTCTTCTTGAAGTTCCCTTTCTTTCACTTGCCCTTTTACTTGAAACTAGTGGTCTTGTCAACCATCAACATTTGATGCTTTTCTAGATTTCTACCTTCATCGATTTTAGCATCACGAAGAGCTCGGGAATCGTTTTAGTCATCCCTTGCATATTATAGTTCATCACGAAGTTCCAGTAACTTGGTGATAGTGACTAGATGTAGGATCGAAAGTATGTCTAGAGGGGGGGATTAGACTACTTGACCAAATAAAACTTATCCTTTTCCCAATTTTAGTTCTTGGCAGATTTTAGCAACTTTGGACAAGTCAAGCAATCTTAACACAATTCAAGCAAGCATGCAAAGAGTATATGAGCAGCGGAAAGTAAAGCATGCAACTTGCAAGAATGTAAAGGGAAGGGTTTTGCAGATTCAAACGCAATAGGAGACACAGATGTTTTTGTCGTGGTTCCGATAGGTGGTGCTATCGTACATCCATGTTGATGGAGACTTCAACCCACGAAGGGTAACGACTGCATGAGTCCACGGAGGGCTCCACCCATGAAGGGTCCACGAAGAAGCAACCTTGTCTATCCCACCATGGTTGTCGCCCACGAAGGACTTGCCTCACTAGCGGTAGATCTTCACGGAGTAGGCGATCTCCTTGCCCTTACAAACTCCTTGGTTCAACTCCACAATCTTGTCGGAGGCTCCCAAGTGACACCTAGCCAATCTAGGAGACACCACTCTCCAAGAAGTAACAAATGGTGTGTTGATGATGAACTCCTTGCTCTTGTGCTTCAAATGATAGTCTCCCCAACACTCAACTCTCTCACAGGATATGGATTTGGTGGAAAGAAGATTTGAGTGGAAAGCAACTTGGGGAAGGCTAGAGATCAAGATTCATATGGTAGGAATGGAATATCTTGGCCTCAACACAAGTGTAGGTGGTTCTCTCTCAAAAAAAGTGAGTTGGAAGTGTAGGTTCGTTCTGATGGCTCTCTCCACGAATGAAGAGGAGGTGGAGGGGTATATATAGCCTCCACACAAAATATAACCATTACACACAACTTGCCAATCTCGGTGGGACCGAATTGATAAACTCGGTCAGACCGATTCAGCAAATCTAGTGACCGTTAGGATTTTCGGTAGGACCAACATGCAACTCGGTAGGACCAATATGGTTAGGGTTAGGGCATAAGGTAATCTCGGTGAGACCGATTACACAAACTCGGTGAGACCGATTTTGGTAATAAGCTAGCCAGAGAGTTGGTCAGGTAAACTCGGTGGGACCGATTCACTCATTTCGGTGAGACCAAAATGTTATGAAAGGGAAACAGAGAGTTTACATTGCAATCTCGGTGGGACCGATTGCTCATCTCAGTGGGACCGAAACGTTACGAAGGGAAACAGAGAGATTACAATCCCATCTCGGTGAGACCGAGATCCCTATCGGTGAGACCGATTTGCCTAGGGTTTGTGGCAGTGGCTATGACATCTGAACTCGGTGGCGCCGGATAAAAAGAATCGGTGGGGCCGAGTTTGACTTTTAGTTTAGGTCATATGTGGATGTGAGAAAGTAGTTGAGGGTTTTGGAGCATATCACTAAGCATTTTGAGCAAGAGCCTCATTAAGCAACACCTCATCCCTTCTTGATAGTATTGGCTTTTCCTATAGACTCAATGTGATCTTGGATCACTAAAATAGAAAATGTAGAGTCTTGAGCTTTGAGCTTGAGCCAATCCTTTTGTCCTTAGCATTTTGAGGGGTCCACTTTTCTCATCCATGCCATGCCAATCATTGAGCTTTCCTGAAATATTAATCTTGAAATAGCATTAGCTCAATGAGCTATATGTTGTTAGGAATTACCAAAACCACCTAGGGATAGTTGCACTTTCAATCTCCCCCTTTTTGGTAATTGATGACAACATATAGATCAAACCTTCGACAAATGATAATAAGAGTGAAAAACATTGTCGCTTTGAGAAGTATGTGAAAAGCAAGAGCTCCCCCTAAATTTGTGCATAGTTTAAGATTTGCTTTGGACAGCAAATGCACAATGAGTTAGGATCATGGGTTACTCTTCCATGTCACATACATCTTGGTGGAGCGCTCAAAATGATAATAAGTAAATACATGCACTCATCACCAAGCAAAGTGAATGATCATATGGGGATATAAAAGGATAATGCCATCCAACAAGCATTAAGGTAGCATATGATCAAACACATGATCATCCAAGTATCACACAAAATCATAAAGTATCTCAAACAAGCAAATGACAAAGTTCAACCACCAAACAAACAAGAGAGAACAAAGAGCAACACTCTCTCTCGAAGCCTATGATCTATACATTTTCTCCCCCTTTGGCAACAAGTTACCAAAAAGTTCATAAAAATGCATAGTGCTAGATTGACTCTCAGGCTTGGTCTTCAGGTGGTGGTGTAGATAAAACTCCAAGGACGAAGGCATCAGTTGATGTAGATGGAGCTGGTGGAGTGGGTGTTGGAGCTGGTGGCACTGAAGTTGTAGCTGGTGCAGATGAAGTTGCTCTGGTGTATGTAACTGGCACTGCAGCAGATCTCTGTCCTCTAGGCACTCTAGCAAAAGCATCAGTGGTAGACTTGCCTTTCTTCTCTTGCACTTCATTCTGAAGTTGCTCAACAACTGACTGTATCTCAGTGACCTTCACATCTAAATCATAGAACTTCTGCTCCATGGTCCTCTCCAAGCTCTCCTGGTTTTGAGTCAGGGTGGCCAATCCCTTCTCAATCCTCGGAGTGGAGGCAATCAAGTAGCCAAGCTGATCTTGCTTGCTCTTCAGAAGATATTGAGATGCCTCATCAATGGTTGGCATCTTTGCAGCCTTTTCAATCCTTGCCTTCTCCCTCATTGCTTGTGCTTACACAGAAGATGGTTCATTCTCATCCATCACCATAGTGTTGTCCTCAAAGTCTGGGTAGATGGGCATATGTTCCTTGTCCAAGAGATATGTGCCGGTGCCCATCTTGGAGTTGATTAGCTCCTGGATCTGTGGGGCATACCCACAACTTCTTTTCTGATCTGCAGCTATTCTCTTTATAGTTTCCACAATTAGGCTCATGACTTTGAACTTTTGAGGCACATCAAATATGTGAAGCAGGTTAATTGCATGGCCTATGATCATCTTGTGATCACCTGACTTTCGCAATAGAGTGTGCCTGAGGATCCAGTTGATTGTTGGCAAACCTGACATAAGGTAATGTACTGATCCAAATTTGTGTGTCTCAAGAGAAGCATCTGGGATCTCTCTGTACATATGTGCCATGGTGTTATGATCCTTCTTCTTCTTGGCATAGACATCCAAGTCATCTTCATTCTCCTCGGGAGCAATGATCAATTTTGCCCATTTTTCAACTGTTGACTGGTACCTAGTACCTTCAGACATCCAGACAATCCTTCCATCTGGGTAGAAATGAGTTGTGGAGTAGAACTGCATAATAAGCTCATCATTCCACTTTGTGAGCTTCTGAGCCACAGACTCATCAACTCCACATGCCTTGAAGCTGTCATATACACCAGGATAGTGTTCTTCATTTTCCCTGATGTACTCCCAGTCCACCCATCTCATATCACAGACTATAGGCTTCTTGTCAAGCAACACTGTCTCATAGAAGTCCTGCTGTTCCTTTGTGTGGAATCTGTAGTCCACAGCAGCCCTTCTCCTAGTGGCATATGGATCAGACTCTCTCCATAGCCTCAATCCTGAATCCTTCCTGATTTTCATATTCTCTGCAACTGGGTGTGCATCATTGTGATCAGGGATCTTGGGCTTCAACTTCCTCAAAACAACAGAATCATCTTCCTCTTCTTCTTCAGCAACTTGAGGCACTGGGGCCTTATTCTTCTCCTCGGTAGGGATGTTCCTGGTGCTCCTCTTGGGTTTTGGCTTTGGAGCTGGAGCAGCAGTATTAGGAGCAGTTTTGGGCTTAGATGGAGCAGCCCCTGCCTTAATTGCATCCCCATAAGCTTTTGAGCTTTGGGTGCTGGTGCTGCATCCTCTTCATCATCATCTCTCATAATTGATGATCTGCCAAGCACTCTGGCAGTGGCCTTCTTAACCCTTTCCTTCCTTTTCTTCTCTGCCACAACCTGTTCTTTGGGTGCAGATACAAAGTTTCTTGAGTAGATGTTCTGGCCTTTGACATAGGAACTCTCTTGGCAGGAATATTTGTCTTTATTCCTGGCTTAGTGGCAGCAGTTGTGCCATATTCCTTTTTCAAAACTTTCCTCTTTGAGGTGGCCTCTTCCTCAACAGCCACATAGTCCTCATCCTCAGAATCTGAGGTTCTCTTCTTTCTGGCCCTGGTGGCTGCCTTAGGCAAGTTGCTGGGTGTACTCCTGCTTCCCTCATCATAGCTGCTAGAGGGACTAGTGCCCTCACTTATGTGAACTTGCTCCTCAGACTTGTTCTGAATGCCACTCTGATCTGACATGATGCAAACACTGACAGCAGACCCTCTGAATAGATATAGATGAGATAGATTGGATGAGCATCACAAAATGCAGAGGTTTTTGCAAAAGAATGAGTCAAAAACTTAGTTTTAGTTTTCCACAAAAAGCATTTCGGATCTACCGATTTGAAAACTCGGTGATACCGAAGCAGCTTTTGGAGCCTAAACTAGTGAACTCGGTCAGACCGAGTCACAGTTCGGTGGCACCGAGACTGCTAGGGTTTCACAAAGAATTGAAATCGGTCACACCGATTTGCAATTCTCGGTCAGACCGAGAATCACATGTGCAATGGCCTTAGACAAATCGGTGGAACCGATTTCAACAACTCGGTTGGTCCGAGATGATTTTGGCGCAAACCTAACCCTAAATTTTCAATCCACAACTAAACTACAGAGTGATTTCGCTGGATAGAGTGATCTCAATCGTGGCAAGATACATGGCAAAACAATGTGCTAAGAATCGGAGTGAGATTAGCACAAGGATCAAGTCCATACCCTAAGTGCGGTGATGGACCTGCTACGGCGGCAACGGCGGAGACGATTTCTGTTCATGGCGGCGGAGACTAGCGGCGGGAGGCAGCTGGCAATGAGGAGGACAATCCGGAGACCCAGGGAGGCAGAGCAGGCTGAGCGCGGGCGAAGGGGTTTGGAGAATTTTCCAAATTTTGGCCCGGGGATATATATAGCCTAACTTTGTCGGTGTGACCGAGTGGAACAACTCGGTGGCACCGAGATGCATAACTGCAAGCAGTTACTGCAACTCGGTGTGACCGAAAAGTTCAAATCGGTTGCACCGAGATTGAAAACCTAGATCGACTTAGTGATCTCGGTATGACCAAAATGGATGAATCGGTCAGACCGAAACGCACAAAGAAGTTTTGGAAGTTTAAGTCTATGACGAATCGGGGACTCCGAGTGCTCCTCACACAGTGGTTCGAATCTGACTTGATCAAACTTTGTGATGTAGCATGAATAGAGTTTGAGACAAGAAAAGCATAGATAGCTAGAGAAGGTTCTTAGGCATTCTTGTCCATCCACTTGGCAAAAGAAAAAGGAACCAAGCAATCAAAACAACAAGTGGATGTCCTCGAATGAGTAAATTATGCAACCAACATGCTCACACAATAAAATGGCAAATGAAATATGTGGCAAAGCATGCACAACCAATTCTAGCATCTATCAAGCAATTGGCGATGACTAGGTCATCTATATATGAGTATATTGACTTAGGATTCAAATGAGAACATTTGATCATAGGTCATACTCATCGTTTAAGCACAAGTGGGGTTATCACTTTTACATAAAGCGTTTTTGTGTTCACACCATTAGAGTAAAGCTCCCCCTAGATGTGAGATCCCCCCCCCCTAAGAGGGATGAACTAACCTTGGGTTTTGTCGATAATGACTTCATGTAGGTGTTGAAGATGTGGATGCTCAATGTTGATGTAGATCATTTGGAGCAATCCTTTGGAGTGAGTTGCACTTTCAATACCTACACGGGTTAGTCCCACAAGGAACAAACAAGGATATCCATAGACATAGAGTGATGCACACACAAGATGATGTCTATGAAAGCATTAGGTTACCTTGTCCCTTGTCTTACCAACAAGAGGGTTTGTGACTCCTTGAACTAGTGCAAGATGTGGAAGTTGATTGCACTTGTTCTTGCCAAAATGATAAGAGTGAAGTATGTTGGCGGAGTCACCCTCAGGAACTCTCTAGTTCTTCTTCTTCGGGATCCACATCATCTTGATGGGAATCCTTGGAGTTGTAGTCGTAATTGATGAAGTAGAACTTGATGTAGTCTTGGGAACCCACTTAACCAAGGCCTTGGGTGCTTCTTCAAATGCATCAATTTCCTCTTGAAGCTTATCCTTGCCTTTTTGCTCATGGTCATGTGGTGGGAGATCATCTTGAGCATGTGTCCCTTTGAAGGAAGTAGGATCATACTTCTTTTGTTGAGGAACAAACTTCATCTTGGGGTATTGATCTTCTTCCCACTCAACTCCATTGGCATTGAACTTTCGTTCAAAACCAACACCTTGGTTCTTCTGGTGCCTTCCTTGCTTGCGTACAATTTCCTCGAATTGCTTACTCCTGGCAAGGCTCTTGTAAACACCTTTCTCTATAATTCCCTTCAATAAGCTATTTTCTTGCTCAAGTGTAACTTGGCTAAGAGAATCATTAGTGGAATCAAGAGAACTACTAGAAGCAACAACATTAGATTTAGCATGATTATTGTTACTACTAGAGGAAGAATTTTTCTTGTTCTTGTTACTAGACTTGACTTGAGGCATGTAAGTGGATAAGAGTAAACGCTTGGCAATGTAAGAAGAACTTTTCTTGCGAAGATCATCATTGATTGCCTTTAATAACTCATGCTCTTGCTCAAGGTTGAGCTTTTCAAAATGTAATTTCTCATGAGTCCTTAAAAGTTCTCGATGATCTCCTAAGATAGTTTCATGAGCTAACTTAAGAGTGTTTAGTTCTTTAGTTAGAAACTCAATCTTCTCCTTATCATTGTCATTCGGTTTATCTTGACTAGCATGATTAATTAACGTTTTATCATAGTATTCATCACTAGAGTTGTCAACAAGCAAATCATCATCACCTAACAAGTCATCTTCATCACTATTGAAATCAACATACCCGGGGTGTGGTACCTTTGGGCCTTTAGCCATGAAGCATCTTCCAAGTCCTTCATTTTGTGAATCAAATATGTCGTAGGAGTTGGTTGACACAAGTGCTAGACCAGCAACACCTTCATCTTGAGTATATTCGGAGTCGGAGTGATAGCTTCTCTCGGAGTGATTGTCGGAGTCGGAGCTGGATACCCATTCACCAACATGAGCTTGATGTCTTCGTTTTGTGTAGCTCCTTGATGACTTGTCCTTTCTTTCCGAATCCTTGCTTCTCTGGGATGTTGTTCGTTCATAACGATCATCCCTACTCCTCTCTCTTGATGGTGATTCTTCTCTTCTACTTCTTCTTTTTGGAGAATCTTCTCTTCTCTTGTAGGGTGTCTTACACTCATTGGAATAGTGTCCGGGTCTTCCACAATTACAGCAATTTTGCTCTCGACTAGAAGATCTTTTGTCATTGTAGGACCTTGACTTGGAATTTCTCTCTTTGCTTCTACTCTTGTAGAACTTGTTGAAATTCTTCACCATTAGGCTCAATTCTTCATTGAAGGTTTGTTTCTCACTTGATGATGTGGGAGCTTCACATGAGGCTTTGTAAGCACCACTTGACTTGTTATGGAGCTCATCCTTATCCTTGAGTGACATCTCATGAGCAACAATTCTTCCAATGACTTCCATTGGTTTGAGATCTTTGTAATTGGGCATCATTTGGATCAATGTGCATACGGTATCATATTTTCCGTCCAAAGCTCTTAGGATTTTCTTGATGATGAATTTTTCGTTCATCTCTTCACTTCCTAAGTCGGCGATCTCATTTGTGATAAGAGCAAGCCTAGAGTACATTTCAGCGACACCTTCACCATCCTTCATTTTGAACTTGTCAAGCTGACTTTGAAGCACATCCAACTTGGATTCCTTGACGGAGTCGGTACCTTCGTGCATATCAATCAAAGTATCCCAAATTTCCTTTGCATTCTCAAGACGACTAATTTTGTTGAATTCTTCGGGGCACAATCCGTTGAAGAGGATATCACAAGCTTGAGCATTGTATTGCAGCATCTTCAACTCTTCCGCGGTAGCTTCACGGTTCGGTTCTCTCCCATCAAAGAATTCACCTTGCAAGCCAATACACACAATAGCCCATACGGCGGTGTTATGTCCAAGATTATGTATTTTCATCTTATGCTTCCAACTAGCAAAATTAGTACCATCAAAGTAAGGACCTCTATGGTGGTAATTTCCCTCGCTAGACGCCATACTCTCCTAGGTTGTGAAACCAAGGCTATGACTACCAAAAGCTATGGAAATCAAAGCAAATGGAGACCAAAGCTCTGATACCACTTGTAGGATCGAAAGTATGTCTAGAGGGGTGTGATTAGACTACTTGACCAAATAAAACTTATCATTTTCCCAATTTTAGTTCTTGGAAGATTTTAGCAACTTTGGACAAGTCAAGCAATCTTAACACAATTCAAGAAAGCATGCAAAGAGTATATGAGCAGCGGAAAGTAAAGCATGCAACTTGCAAGAATGTAAAGGGAAGGGTTTGGAGGATTCAAACGCAATAGGAGACACGGATGTTTTTGTCATGGTTCCGATATGTGGTGCTATCGTACATCCATGTTGATGGAGACTTCAACCCACGAAGGGTAACGGCTGCGCGAGTGCACGGAGGGCTCCACCCACGAAGGGTCCATGAAGAAGCAACCTTGTCTATCACACCATGGCTGTCGCCCACGAAGGACTTGCCTCACTAGCGGTAGATCTTCACGGAGTAGGCGATCTCCTTGCCCTTACAAACTCCTTGGTTCAACTCCACAATCTTGTCGGAGGCTCCCAAGTGACACCTAGCCAATCTAGGAGACACCACTCTCCAAGAAGTAACAAATGGTGTGTTGATGATGAACTCCTTGCTCTTGTGCTTCAAATGATAGTCTCCCCAACACTCAACTCTCTCATAGGATATGGATTTGGTGGAAATAAGATTTGAGTGGAAAGCAACTTGGGGAAGGCTAGAGATCAAGATTCATATGGTAGGAATGGAATATCTTGGCCTCAACACAAGTGTAGGTGGTTCACTCTCAGAAAAAGTAAGTTGGAAGTGTAGGTTCGTTCTGATGTCTCTCTCCACGAATGAAGAGGAGGTGGAGGGGTATATATAGCCTCCACACAAAATCTAACCGTTACACGCAACTTGCCAATCTCGGTGGGACCGAATTGATAAACTCGGTCGGACCAATTCAGCAAATCTAGTGACCGTTAGGATTTTCGGTGGGACCGACATGCAACTCGGTAGGACCGATATGGTTAGGGTTAGGGCATAACGTAATCTCGGTGAGACCGATTACACAAACTCGGTGAGACCGATTTTGGTAATAAGCTAACCAGAGAGTTGGTCAGGTAAACTCGGTGGGACCGATTCGCTCATTTCGGTGAGACCGAAATGTTACGAAAGGGAAACAGAGAGTTTACATTGCAATCTCGGTGGGACCGATCGCTCATCTCGGTGGGACCGAAACGTTACGAAGGGAAACAGAGAGATTACAATCCCATCTCGGTGAGACCGAGATCCCTATCGGTGAGACCGATTTGCCTAGGGTTTGTGGCAGTGGCTATGACACCTGAACTTGGTGGCGCCGGATAGAAAGAATAGGTGGGGCCTAGTTTGACTTTTGGTTTAGGTCATATGTGGATGTGAGAAAGTAGTTGAGGGTTTTGGAGCATATCAGCCTCATTAAGCAACACCTCATCCCTCCTTGATAGTATTGGCTTTTCCTATAGACTCAATGTGATCTTGGATCACTAAAATAGAAAATGTAGAGTCTTGAGCTTTGAGCTTGAGCCAATCCTTTTGTCCTTAGCATTTTGAGGGGTTCACTTTTCTCATCCATGCCATGCCAATCATTGAGCTTTCCTGAAATATTAATCTTGAAATAGCATTAGCTCAATGAGATATATGTTGTTAGGAATTACCAAAAACGACCTAGGGATAGTTGCACTTTCACTAGAGAACTCTGTCAATCACTATTTTATCTGGAAGATTAACTCCCAATTGATTCAAGTGATTGTAGTACTCAGACAATCTGAGTACATGCTCACTAGTTGAGCTATTCTCCTCCATCATGTAGGCAAAGTACTTGTCAGAGGTCTCATACCTCTCGACTCGGGCATGAGTCTGAAATACCAATTTCATCTCTTAGAACATCTTATATGCTCCGTGGCGTTCAAAACGTTTTTGAAGTCCCGGTTCTAAGCCATAAAGCATGGTGCACTAAACTATCAAGTAGTTATCATACCGAGCTTGCCAAACGTTCATAATGTTTGCATCTGCTCCTACAATAGGTCCATCACCTAGCGGTGCATCAAGGACATAGTTCTTCTGTGCAGCAATGAGGATAATCCTTAGATCACGGACCCAGTCCGCATCATTGCTACTATCATCTTTCAACATAGTTTTTCTCTAGGAACATATCAAAAATAAACGGGGAGCTACATCGCGAGCTATTGATCTACAACATAGTTATGCAAATACTATCAGGACTAAGATCATGATATATTAAAGTTCAATTAATCATATTACTTAAGAACTCCCACTTAGATAGATATCCCTCTAGTCATCTAAATGATCATGTGATCCATATCAACTAAACCATGTCTGATCATCACGTGAGATGGAGTAGTTTTCAATGGTGAACATCACTATGTTGATCATATCTACTATATGATTCACGTTCGACCTTTTGGTCTCCAGTGTTCCGAGGCCATATTTGCATATGCTAGACTCGTCAAGTTTAACCCGAGTATTCCACGTGTGCAAAACTGGCTTGCACCCGTTGTATGTGAACGTAGAGCTTATCACACCCGATCATCACATGGTGTCTCAGCACGAAGAACTGTCGCAACGGTGCATACTCAGGGAGAACACTTATACCTTGAAATTTAGTGAGAGATCATCTTATAATGCTACCGTCGAAGTAAGCAAAATAAGATGCATAAAGGATAAACATCACATGCAATCAATATAAGTGATATGATATGGCCATCATCATCTTGTGCCTTTGATCTCCATCTCCAAAGCACCGTCATGATCACCATCGTCATCGGCTTGATACCTTGATCTCCATCGAAGCACTGTTGTCGTCTCGCCGACTATTGCTTCTACGACTATCGCTACCGCTTAGTGATAAAGTAAAGCAATTACATGATGATTGCATTTCATACAATAAAGCGACAACCATATGGCTCCTGCTAGTTGCCGATAACTGTGTTACAAAACATGATCATCTCATACAATAAAATTTAGCATCATGTCTTGACCATATCACATCACAACATGCCCTGCAAAAACAAGTTAGACGTCCTCTACTTTGTTGTTGCAAGTTTTACGTGGCTGCTACGGGCTGAGCAAGAACCGTTCTTACCTACACATCAAAAACCACAACGCGGTATAGTGATTGCTTTTTGATCTTCAGAAAGAACCATGTTCATTGAATCCGATTCAACTAAAGTTGGAGAAACTGACACCCACCAGCCACCTATGTGTGAAGCACGTCGGTAGAACCAGTCTCGCGTAAGCATACGCGTAATGTCGGTCTGGGCCGCTTCATCCAACAATACTGCCAAATCAAGAATCAACTAGTGACGGCAAGCAATATGTATATACCCACGCCCACAACTCCTTTGTGTTCTACTCGTGCATATAACATCTACGCATAAACCTGGCTCGGATGCCACTGTTGGGGAAAGTAGTAATTTCAAAAAAAAAATCCTACGCACACGCAAGATCATGGTGATGCATAGCAACGAGAGGGAAGAGTGTTGTCTACGTACCCTTGTAGACCGTAAGCGGAAGCGTTATGACAACGCGGTTGATGTAGTCGTACGCCTTCACGATCGACCGATCCTAGCACCGAAGGTACGACACCTCCGTGATCTGCACACGTTCGGCTTGGTGACGTTCCACGAACTCACGATCCAGTAGAGTGTCGAGGGAGAGCTTCATCAGCACAATGGCGTGATGACAGTGATGATGATGCTACCGGAACAGGGCTTCGCCTAAACACTGCTACGATATGACCGAGGTGTATTATGGTGGAGGGGGCACCGCACACGACTAAGAGATCAATGATCAACTTGTGTGTCTATGGGGTGCCCCCCTCCCCCGTATATAAAGGAGTGGAGGAGGGGGAGGGGGTCGGCCTCCTAGGCGCGCCCCAAGGGGAGTCCTACTCCCACCGGGAGTAGGATTCCCCCCTTTCCCTAGTTGGATTAGGAGAGAAGGGAGGGGGAGGAAGGAGGAAGGAAGGGGAGGGGGCGACCCCCCCTCCCAATTCGGATTGTTCTTGGGGAGGGGCACCCCTCCTTTGCTCCCTTCTCCTCTCTCTCCCACTATGACCCAATAAGGCCCATATACCTCCCGGGGGGTTCCGGTAACCTCCCGGTTCATCGGTAAATGCCCGATCTCACCCGGAACCATTCTAATGTCCAAATATAGTCGTCCAATATATCGATCTTTATGTCTCAACCATTTCGAGACTCCTCGTCATGTCCATGATCATATCCGGGACTCCGAACTACCTTCGGTACATCAAAACACATAAACTCATAATACGATCGTCACTGAACGTTAAGCGTGCGGACCCTACGGGTTCGAGAACTATGTAGACATGACCGAGACACGTCTCCGGTCAATAACCAATAGCGGAACCTAGATGCTCATATTGGTTCCTACATATTCTACGAAGATCTTTATCGGTCAAACCGCATAACGACATACGTTGTTCCCTTTGTCATCGGTATCTTACTTGCCCGAGATTCGATCGTTGGTATCTCAATACCTAGTTCAATCTCGTTACTGGCAAGTCTCTTTACTCATACCGTAATGCATCATCCCGCAACTAACTCATTAGTCACATTGCTTGCAAGGCTTATATTGATGTGCATTACCGAGAGGGCCCGGAGATACTTCTCCGACAATCGGAGTGGCAAATCCTAATCTCGATCTATGCCAACTCAACAAACACCATCGGAGACACCTGTAGAGCATCTTTATAATCACCCAGTTACGTTGTGACGTTTAGTAGCACACAAAGTGTTCCTCCGGTATTCGGGAGTTGCATGATCTCATAGTCATAGGAACATGTATAAGTTATGGAGAAAGCAATAGCAACAAACTAAACGATCATCGTGCTAAGCTAATGGAATGGGTAAAGTCAATCACATCATTCTCTAATGATGTGATCCTGTTAATCAAATGACAACTCATGTCTATGGCTAGGAAACTTAACCATCTTTGATTCAACGAGCTAGTCAAGTAGAGGCATACTAGTGACACTCTGCTTGTCTATGTATTCACACATGTACTAAGTTTCCGGTTAATACAATTCTAGCATGAATGATAAACATTTATCATGATGTAAGGAAATAAATAATAACTTTATTATTGCCTCTAGGGCATATTTCCTTCAGCTTGATCACACGAGACGCAGGGTGGTGACACAAGAAGATATGCAGATTCAGGCCCCTTGCGATGGAGATAAAAACCGTATGTCATCTTCTTTAGAGAGAGTGTTTTTTGCATATGGATGTGTGTGTGCAGAAGTTCCGAACCCGTAAGCAAATGTGAAGGAGGTCCCTATATAGATTTCAATATCCCCTTTCCTTCTACATTACAGGTCAATTAATCTAGCAATTATGTATGCCCACTATCTACTGCAACGGGCGCCTTTATACACTAGTAACGGTAGGCTTGTATGATTAGAGAAACATCCTAATCAATGCTTCTGGCCGTCGAGCTTCCTTTTTCCGAGTGAAGAATCAGCCGAATGGGTGTTCTTCCTTCCGAATGGATCTCCATTTGGGTGTCCCCCGAGTGAGTAAACCACCAAGTTGGTCAGCATTCCGTTACTTTGTGAATGTGGACCTGGCCCCCATTGATGTGTGTGTGCAGAAGTTCCGAACCCATAAGCAGTCGCCAAGGAGATGCTTATATAGATTTCACTAACCCCTTGCCTTCTACGTTACAGGTCAATTAATCTAGCAATTATGTATGCCCACCATCTACTACAATGGGCGCCTTGATACACTAGTAACGACCATGCTCTTATGATTAGGGAAGTCGCTATGAAATAATTTAAATCCTTCTAAAATAGTTGTTGTCAGTTGTGAAATTTATTTTAATTATTTAAATCATGTGAAATAGTGAAATTCTATGTGGTGGGATATATAAAATACATCAGAAATCTTAGGTGGGCCTCCGCATGCATGATTCTTGGTAAAATCAGAGGGTGAATCTTTCCATCGTAGGTACCTTCTCCTTTAGAAATGACCTCCCCCTCTGTCGTGGGGGAGAGGGGGATTCTAACAGTAAGAGAGGGGGAATGAGGCTTGATCACGCTAGACACGGGAGGGTGATACAAGAAGATGTGCAGATTCAAACCCCTTGCGATGGAGGTAAAAATCCTAGGCCATGTTCTGAGGAGATGGTGTCTCTTGCTTATGGATGTGTGTGTGCAAAAGTTTCGAACCGTAGGCAATCGTCAAGTAGATGCTTATATAGATTTCGCTACCCCTTGCCTTCTATGTTACAGGTCAATTAATCTAGCAATTATGCATGTCCACTATCTACTGCAACGAGCGCCTTGATACACTAGTAACGGCAGGCTCTTATGATTAGGGAAACGTCTTAATCAATGCTTTCGGCCGTCGAGCTTCTTTTGTCCGAGTGAAGAATCAGTTACGTTGGTCAACATTCCGTTACTTGGTGAATGTGGGCCTGGGCCCCCATGGGCTTTCCCTGGGTCCGAGTAGGAGACGACCTCATCACCCTCCCCTTTCACATGCAAACCCTAATCGCGCTAGAGCCAGGAAGGAGCGGGAAAGGTAGGACAAAATCCATATCTCTACCGTCGGCGCAGCCCGGAGACTCTACACGCCTATCTAAATCCAAGGATAGGATGAACCATTGACCATGACGTAGTACGTCGGTTTTGGCACAGTCCAGCAGCGACCAAAGTCAGAAGTGTGGGATGACGCAAACTCCGTCTCCTAGATCAGTCACTGGCAACTGTGAAGGGGACCATCACATCGGATGGACAGGCTTTCTTCCTCGTTGCCATCGCCACCATCATCACCGAAGCAGGGCGGATCTTGGGGACCATCACATCGGATGGACGGCCTTTCTTCCTCGTTGCAAAAGAATTTTTACTACACCAAATACCATACAAATTAATGCGATTTTAAGACTATTTGTCAAGGCTATGACATTGGTTTGACCAAATTATACTATCCACACCGTAAAAAAAAGGTCAAATTTCGACGGCACCCCAAGGCTGAGATTGTAGGTGCACCGAAGCCCAAACCCTATGGAAGGGGGAGTAGGTAGGTGGGTCTCTCTCTCGGCACTTGTTTCCCGGTCGGAATCGGAAAGAAACGCTCGTGTTGGATCCGGAACGAGACGAGGAGATGATGGATGCGCGAGTTGGAGTCGGGCCCCCACCGACCTTATCGCCCACGGCCACGGGTCTATAAAAGGGGCCATCGCGCGATGCCCAGACCCCAACCAACCGACCCAGAAGCCACACCCAAGGGAGCGCAAGCACAAACCCGAAACCAAATTCAGTCCTAGCGAGAGAGAGCGGCAGCCGGAGCAATGGGCGACGTCGCGAACGCCATGCGCTACTGCCCGGACTGCCGCCGCGCCGTCGCGGTGGCCATCAACCGCGCCTCCGGCGACACCGTCTGCGCCCTGTGCGCGCGCGTCCTCGGCCAGCGCTACGTCGACAAGTCCTCCGAGTGGCGCACCTTCCTCAACCAGGTCGGGGGCGTCGACGGCCGCAGCGTCGGCGGTGCCGCCGACCCTTCCCCCGCCCAGGCCGCCGTCACCGTCGCCTACCCCGCCGCAGGCGACGAGCGTTCCAAGGCGGCCGGCCACGCCGGGACGCACGCGGGGGAGGGCGCCTCCTCGGCACCACTGCCGAGGATGCGCGGCGCGGTCGGCGCCGGCCCTTCGCGGGGCGGCGGCGGCGGCGGCGCGCCGAGGATGCGCGGCGCGGTGGGGCCGGTGCCCGACAGGGCGCTCGCCGAGTCTTTCCACGGCATCGACGACATGGCGGCGCGGCTGCAGCTGACGGCGGCCGTCAAGAACCGCGCCAGGGACGTGATCAGGAAGCTGGAGAACACGAAGGCGTTCCCCAAGGGCGGCAAGTGCCGGAACCGGCAGGCGCTCTACGCGGCCTGCCTCCACATGGCGTGCCGCGCCGAGGGCACGCCGCGGACGTTCAAGGAGCTGGCGTCCGTGACGGGCGACAGCGCCACGGCGGGGGTCAAGGACATCGGGAGGCTCGTCAAGGTCATGAAGGACTACCTCAGAGATGACGAGGGCGGGCAGGCGGGAGGGCAGATGATGATGATCGGCGCCATCGCGCGGCCGGGCGACTACATGCGCCGCTTCGGCTCGCTGCTCGGGATGGAGGACAAGGAGGTGGGCGCCGCGCTGGAGGCAGCGACGAGGCTGGAGAAGAACCTGGACGTGAGGCACAACCCCGACTCCATCGCCGCCGCCGTCATGTACATGGCCATCGAGCGCGCCGGCGTCGGGAGATCCATCCGCGACGTGTCCATGGCCACCGGCGTCAGCGAGGGGACCATCAGGGAGATCTACTACAAGGACCTCTACCAGCACGCCAACATGCTGTTCAGCCAGTAAGAATGGTGAACTTATGGAAGGAAGTTTGATCAAGACTTAGCGATGTTGAATTCCTAATAATGTTCTGCGTAAATTTGGCAACAAAGTCGGCCTGGTTCTGTCCATATGAGATCAACTCTAGGCCTTAGCGTTATTGTTTCTCTTCAGTCGCATTTAGTGTATGTGTTGTTTTCGATAGGCCTCTATTTGGATTCCATATTTGTATCCGCTATGTGTGCATCCTTGTACTTTTATCTTTCGAATAAACAACAAAATGTACAACCAGAAGTTGAGCCATTGTTGAGGTCCTTCTGACTGTGGTGCGACCTAGGTACTCCGGATCCTTACTTTTGATTGCTGATATTTAACTTCCTAAAAAATTGCTAATATTTATTAGTATTGTGCAAAATGAGTGAATCTACACTCTAAAATGCATCTACATACATCTGTATGTGTCCATAGTAAAATATCTACAAAGACATATATTTAGAAACGGAGGGAGTGCTGCTATCTTTTTGTTGATATTTATCTTCCTCCAAAATTGCTGATATTTATTAGTATATCGGATCCTCCAATTAATGCATCGTGGCATAAAAGGGGAATACTAATGCACATTACTGTTTTTCCTAAAAAAACATACACTTTATTCAGGAAATTAAGGAGATCACATTAATTCTCCACTTTTTTGGAGATGAAATATATGAATTCTAAGAGTCTTATACATATTTTAAAAAGGATCTAGCCAAATTGTGTGTGCCTTAAAAGATTCAAAAAAATAAGCCCGAGTTAATTTTGTATGTGGAACAAACCGTTGTCGATGGATTCTCTGTTTTTGTTTTGAAGAAACAGAAGTTTGATTGAAAACAAATGCAATGGTTTAAAGTTGTATGTAGAATTACATCCACATGTCAACTTAGTGACTTATCAACATTGCAAACATATTGACGTATATAAATTAAAAGCATGTGCCTAATTCTGAAAGTTCTTATTTTATTTTAACATAATACTCAATATTGCGAGAGTGCTTAGCAATATATTTCCATATTATTAGTCGATGCCTTAACAAATAGAAATAAAATTGCCTATTTACTGATCTTACCTCTTATATAAGTTAAGAGATCGTATGACCCTTGGATCAAAGTGTTGGGGAACGTAGCAGAAATTCAAAATTTTCCTACGTGTCACCAAGATCTATCTATGGAGAGACTAGCAACGAGGGGAAGGAGAGTGCATCTACATACCCTTGTAGATCGCTAAGCGGAAGCGTTCAAGTGAACGGGGTTGATGGAGTCGTACTCGTCGTGATTCAAATCACCGATGACCAAGTGCCGAACGCACGGCACCTCCGCGTTCAACACACGTACGGAACGGAGACGTCTCCCATGCCTTGATCCAGCAAGGAGGAGGGAGAGGTTGATGGAGATCCAGCAGCACGACGGCGTGGTGGAAGTAGCGGGATTCCAACAGGGCTTCGCAAGCGCTGCGGGAGGAGGAAGATGTGTCACGGGAGGGAGAGGGAGGCGCCAGGCCTTAGATTGGTTTGCTCCTCCTTTTTCCCCACTATATATAGGGCCAAGGGAGAGGGGGAGGCGCAGCCCTTGCCCCTTCCTCCAAGGAAGGGTGCGGCCAAGGGTGGGGAGGAGTCCATCCTCCCCAAGGCACCTCGGAGGTGCCTTCCCCTTTTAGGACTCTCCCCTTTTTCCCATCTCTTGGCGCATGGGCCTCTTGGGGCTGGTGCCCTTGGCCCATATAGGCCAAGGCACAACCCCTACAGCCCATGCCCCGGGGCAGGTGGCCCCACCCGGTGGGCCCCCGGGACCCTTCCGGTGGTCCCGGTACAATACCGATGACCCCGAAACTTGTCCCGATGGCCGAAATAGCACTTCCTATATATAATTCTTTACCTCCGGACCATTCCGGAACTCCTCGTGACGTCCGGGATCTCATCCGGGACTCCGAACAACTTTCGGGTTACCGCATACTAATATCTTACAACCCTAGCGTCACCGAACCTTAAGTGTGTAGACCCTACGGGTTCGGGAGACATGCAGACATGACCGAGACGTTCTCCGGTCAATAACCAACAGCGGGATCTGGATACCCATGTTGGCTCCCACATGTTCCACGATGATCTCATCGGATGAACCACGATGTCAAGGACTTAATCAATCCCGTATACAATTCCCTTTGTCTAGCGGTACGATACTTGCCCGAGATTCGATCGTCGGTATCCCTATACCTTGTTCAATCTCGTTACCGGGCAAGTCTCTTTACTCGTTCTGTAACACATCATCCCGTGATCAACTCTTTGGTCACATTGCGCATATGATGTTGTCCTACCGAGTGGGCCCAGAGATACCTCTCCGCTTACACGGAGTGACAAATCCCAGTCTCGATTCGTGCCAACCCAACAGACACTTTCGGAGATACCTGTAATGTACCTTTATAGCCACCCAGTTAACGTTGTGACGTTTGGCACACCCAAAGCACTCCTACGGTATCCGGGAGTTGCACAATCTCATGGTCTAAGGAAATGATACTTGACATTAGAAAAGCTTTAGCATACGAACTACACGATCTTTGTGCTAGGCTTAGGATTGGGTCTTTGTCCATCACATCATTCTCCTAATGACGTGATCTCGTTATCAATGACATCCAATGTCCATGGTCAGGAAACTGTAACCATCTATTGATCAACGAGCTAGTCAACTAGAGGCTTACTAGGGACATGGTGTTGTCTATGTATCCACACATGTATCTGAGTTTCCTATCAATACAATTATAGCATGGATAATAAACGATTATCATGAACAAGGAAATATAATAATAACTTATTTATTATTGCCTCTAGGGCATATTTCCAACAGTCTCCCACTTGCACTAGAGTCAATAATCTAGTTCACATCGCCATGTGATTAACACTCACAGGTCACATCGCCATGTGACCAACATCCAAAGAGTTTACTAGAGTCAATAATCTAGTTCACATCACTATGTGATTAGCACTCAATGAGTTCTAGGTTTGATCATGTTGCTTGTGAGAGAGGTTTTAGTCAACGGGTCTGAACCTTTCAGATCCGTGTGTGCTTTACAAATCTCTATGTCATCTCCTAGATGTAGCCACCACGTTCTATTTGGAGCTATTCCAAATAACTGTTCTACTTGGAGCTATTCTAAATTGTTGCTCCATTATATGTATCCGGTATCTCTACTCAGAGCTATCCGGATAGGTATTAAGCTTGCATCGACGTAACCCTTTACGACGAACTCTTTTACCACCTCCATAATCGAGAAAAGTTCCTTAGTCCACTAGTTACTAAGGATAACTTTGACCGCTGTCCTGTGATCCATTCATGGATCACTCTTGTACCCCTTGACTGACTCATGGCAAGGCACACTTCAGGTGCGGTACACAGCATAGCATACTGTAGAGCCTACGTCTTAAGCATAGGGGACGACCTTCGTCTTTTCTCTCTATTCTGCCGTGGTCGAGCTTTAAGTCTTAACTTCATACCTTATAACTCAGGCAAGAACTCCTTCTTTGACTGATCCATCTTGAACACCTTCAAGATCATGTCAAGGTATGTGCTCATTTGAAAGTACCATTATGCGTTTTGATCTATCCTTATAGATCTTGATGCTCAATGTTCAAGTAGCTTAATCCAGGCTTTCCATTGAAAAACACTTTCCCAATAACCCTATATGCTTTCCAGAAATTCTACATCATTTCTGATCAACAATGTGTCAACAACATATACTCATCAGAAATTCTATAGTGCTCCCACTCACTTCTTTGGAAATACAAGTTTCTCATAAACTTTATATAAACCCAAAATCTTTGATCATCTCATCAAAGCGTACATTCCAACTCCGAGATGCTTACTCCAGTCCTCAGAAGGATTGCTGGAGCTTTGCATACTTATTAGCATCTTTCAGGATTGACAAAACCTTCCGGTTGTATCACATACAACCTTTCCTCAAAAATCGTCGAGGAAACAATGTTTTGACATCCTATCTGCAAGATTTCATAAATAATGCAGTGATCGCTAACATAATTCCAACAGACTCTTAGCATCGCTACGAGTGAGAAAGTCTCATCATAGTCAACTCCTTGAACTTGTCGGAAAACATCTTAACGACAAGTCGAGCTTTCTTAATGGTGATATTTACCATCATTGTCCGTCTTCCTTTTAAAATCCATCTGTACTCAACAACCTTACAACCATCAAGTAGTTCTTCCAAAGTCTACACTTTGTTTTCATGTATGGATCCTCTCTCGGATTATATGGCCTCGAGCCATTTATCGGAATCCGGGCCCACCATCACTTCTCCATAGCTCGTAGGTTCATTGTTGTCTAGCAACATGACTTCCAAGACAGGACTACGTACCACTCTGAAGTAGTACGCATCCTTGTCATCCCACGAGGTTTGTTAGTGACTTGATCTGAAGTTTCATGATCACTATCATAAGCTTCCACTTCAATTGGTGTAGGTGCCACAGGAACAACTCTTTGTGCCCTGCTATACACTAGTTGAAGAGACGGTTCAATAACCTCATCAAGTCTCCACCATCCTCCCACTCAATTCTTTCGAGAGAAACTTTTTCTTGAGAAAGGACCCGATTCTAGAAACAATCCCTTATTGCTTTCGGATCTGAGACAGGAGGTATACCCAACTGTTTTGGGTGTCCTATGAAGATGCATTTATCCGCTTTGGGTTCGAGCTTATCAGTCTGAAACTTTTTCGCATAAGCGTCGCAGCAGCAAACTTTTAAGAAATGACAGCTTAGGTTTCTCTAAACCATAGTTCATACGGTGTCATCTCATCGGAATTACGTGGTGCCCTCTTTAAAGTGAATGTGGTTGTCTCTAATGCCTAACCCATAAACTATCATGGTAATTCGATAAGAGACATCATGGTATGCATCATATCCAATAGGGTGCAGTTATGATGTTCGGACACACCATCACACTATGGTGTTCCAGGCTGTATTAGTTGTGAAACAATTTCCACAATGTCTTAATTCTGTGCCAAACTCGTAATTCGGATATTCATCTCTATGATCATATCATAGATATTTTATCCTCTTGTCACGACGATCTTTCAACTTCACCCTGAAATTACTTGAACCTTTCAATAATTCAGACTCGTGATTCATCAAGTAAATATACTCAACATCTACTCAAATCATCTGTGAAGTAAGAACATAACGATATCCACTACATGCCTCAGCACTCATTAGACTGCACACATCAAAAATGTATTACTTCCAACAAGTTGCTTTCTTGTTCCATTTTACTGAAAACGAGGCTTTCAGTCATCTTGCCCATGTGGTATGATTTGCATGTCTCAAGTGATTCAAAATCAAGTGAGTCCAAACGGTCCATTTGCATGGAGTTTCTTCATGCATACACACCAATAGACATGGTTCGCATGTCCCAAACTTTTCAAAAACGAGTGAGCCCAAAGATCCATCAACATGGAGCTTCTTCATGCGTTTTATACCGATATGACTTACGTGGCAGTGCCACAAGTAGGTGGTACTATCATTACTATCTTTTGGCTTGAACATGTGTATCACTACGATCGAGATTCAATAAACCATTCATTTTAGGTGTAAGACCATTGAAGGTATTATTCAAATAAACAGAGTAACCATTATTCTCCTTAAATGAATAACCGTATTGCGATAGACATAATCCAATCATGTCTATGCTCAACGCAAACACCAATCTCGATGGTAGAGGGAGCGTGCGATGCTTGATCATATCAACATTGAGAACACTTCCAACACATATCGTCAGCTCACCTTTAGCTAGTCTCCGTTTATTCCGTAGCTTTTATTTCGAGTTACTAACACTTAGCAACCGAACCGGTATCTAATACCCTGGTGCTACTAGGAGTACTAGTAAAGTACACATCAACACAATGTATATCCAATATACTTCTATCGACCTTGCCAGCCTTCTCATCTACCAAGTATCTAGGGTAATTCTGCTCCAGTGGCTGTTCCCCTTATTACAGAAGCACTCAGTCTCGGGTTTGGGTTCAACCTTGGGTTTCTTCACTAGAGCAGCAGCTGAATTGCCGTTTTATGAAGTATCCCTTCGTGCCCTTGCCCTTCTTGAAACTAGTGGTTTCACCAACCATCAACAATTGATGCTCCTTCTTGATTTCTACTTTTGTGGTGTCAAACATCACGAACATCTCAAGGATCATCATACATGTCCCCGATATATTATAGTTCATCACGAAGCTCTAGCAGCTTGGTGGTAATGACTTCGGAGAAACATCACTATCTTATCTGGAAGATCAACTCCCACTTGATTCAAATGATTGTTGTACTCAGACAGTCCGAGCACAAGCTCAACAATTGAGATTTTCTCCCTTAGTTTGTAGGCTAAGAAAATCGTCGGAGGTCTTATACCTCTTGACGTGGGCACAAGCCTGAAATCCTAATTTCAGCCCTCGAAACATCTCATATGTTTCGCGACGTTTCAAAAACGTCTTTGGTGCCTCAACTCTAAACCGTTTAACTGAACTATCATGTAGTTATCAAAACGTGTATGTCAGATGTTCGCAACATCCACAGACGACGTTCGAGGTTCAGCACACTGAGCGGTGCATTAAGGACATAAGCCTTCTATGAAGCAATGAGGACAATCCTCAGTTTACGGACCTAGTCCGCATAATTGCTACTATCAACTTTCAACTAATTTTTCTCTAGGAACATATCTAAACAGTAGAACTATAGCGTGAGCTACGACATAATTTGCAAAAATCCTTTTGACTATGTTCAGAATAATTAAGTTCATCTTATGAACTCCCACTTAGATAGACACCCTCTAGTCATCTAAGTGATTACATGATCCGAGTGAACTAGGCCGTGTCCGATCATCACGTGAGACGGACTAGTCAACGTCGGTGAACATCTTTCATGTTGATCGTATCTTCTATACGACTCATGCTCGACCTTTCGGTCTTCTGTGTTCCGAGGCCATGTCTGTACATGCTAGGCTCGTCAAGTTAACCCTAAGTGTTTTTGCATGTGTAAAACTGTCTTACACCCGTTGTATGTGAACGTAAGGATCTATCACACCCGATCATCACGGCGTGCTTCGAAACGACGAACTGTAGCAACGGTGCACAGTTAGGGGAGAACACTTCTTGAAATTTTAATGAGGGATCATCTTATTTACTACCGTCGTTCTAAGCAAACAAGATGCATAAACATGATAAACATCATATGCAATCAAATAATAGTGACATGATATGGCCAATATCATGTAGCTCCTTTGATCTCCATCTTGGGGCTCCATGATCATCTATTACAAGAACATGGATCAATCTCATACATTACATATATCATTCATCACATCCTTTTGGCCATATCACATCACATAGCATACCCTGCAAAAACAAGTTAGACGTCCTCTAATTGTTGTTTGCATGTTTTACGTGGCTGCTATGGGTTTCTAGCAAGAACGTTTCTTACCTACGCAAAACCACAACGTGATATGCCAATTGCTATTTACCCTTCATAAGGACCCTTTTCATCGAATCCGATCCGACTAAAGTAGGAGAGACAGACACCCGCTAGCCACCTTATGCAACTAGTGCATGTTTGTCGGTGGAACCGGTCTCACGTAAGAGTACGTGTAAGGTTGGTCCGGGCCGCTTCATCCCACGATGCCGCCGAATCAAGATAAGACTAGTAACGGCAAGCATATTGAACAAAATCAACGCCCACAACTACTTTGTGTTCTACTCGTGCATAGAATCTACGCAATAGACCTAGCTCATGATGCCACTGTTGGGGAACGTAGCAGAAATTCAAAATTTTCCTACGTGTCACCAAGATCTATCTATGGAGAGACCAGCAATGAGGGGAAGGAGAGTGCATCTACATACCCTTGTAGATCGCTAAGCGGAAGCGTTCAAGTGAACGGGGTTGATGGAGTCGTACTCGTCGTGATTCAAATCACCGATGATCCTATGCGCCGAACGGACGGCACCTCCGCGTTCAACACACGTACGGAACGGAGACGTCTCCCATGCCTTGATCCAGCAAGGAGGAGGGAGAGTTGATGGAGATCCAGCAGCACGACGGCGTGGTGGAAGTAGCGGGATTCCAACAGGGCTTCGCTAAGCGCTGCGGAGGAGGAAGATGTGTCACGGGAGGGAGAGGGAGGCGCCAGGCCTTAGATTGTTGCTCCTCCTTTTCCCCACTATATATAGGGCCAAGGGAGAGGGGGAGGCGCAGCCCTTGCCCCTTCCTCCAAGGAAGGGTGCGGCCAAGGGTGGGGAGGAGTCCATCCTCCCCAAGGCACCTCGGAGGTGCCTTCCCCCTTAGGACTCTCCCCTTTTTCTCTTCTCTTGGCGCATGGGCCTCTTGGGGCTGGTGCCCTTGGCCCATATAGGCCAAGGCACACCCCCTACAGCCCATGTGGCCCCCCGGGGCAGGTGGCCCCACCCGGTGGACCCCCGGGACCCTTCCGGTGGTCCCGGTACAATACCGGTGACCCCGAAACTTGTCCCGATGGCCGAAATAGCACTTCCTATATATAATTCTTTACCTCCGGACCATTCCGGAACTCCTCGTGATGTCCGGGATCTCATCCGGGACTCCGAACAACATTCGGGTTACCGCATACTAATATCTCTACAACCCTAGCGTCACCGAACCTTAAGTGTGTAGACCCTACGGGTTCGGGAGACATGCAGACATGACCGAAACGTTCTCCGGTCAATAACCAACAGCGGGATCTGGATACCCATGTTGGCTCCCACATTTTCCACGATGATCTCATCGGATGAACCACGATGTCAAGGACTTAATCAATCATGTATACAATTCCCTTTGTCTAGCGGTATTGTACTTGCCCGAGATTCGATCGTCGGCATCCCTATACCTTGTTCAATCTCGTTACCAGCAAGTCTCTTTACTCGTTCTGTAACACATCATCCCGTGATCAACTCTTTGGTCACATTGCGCATATGATGTTGTCCTACCGAGTGGGCCCAGAGATACCTCTCCGCTTACACGGAGTGACAAATCCCAGTCTCGATTCGTGCCAACCCAACAGACACTTTCGGAGATACCTGTAATGTACCTTTATAGCCACCCAGTTACGTTGTGACGTTTGGCACACCCAAAGCACTCCTACGGTATCCGGGAGTTGCACAATCTCATGGTCTAAGGAAATGATACTTGACATTAGAAAAGCTTTAGCATACGAACTACACGATCTTTGTGCTAGGCTTAGGATTGGGTCTTTGTCCATCACATCATTCTCCTAATGACGTGATCTCGTTATCAATGACATCCAATGTCCATGGTCAGGAAACCGTAACCATCTATTGATCAACGAGCTAGTCAACTAGAGGCTTACTAGGGACATGGTGTTGTCTATGTATCCACACATGTATCTGAGTTTCCTATCAATACAATTATAGCATGGATAATAAACGATTATCATGAACAAGGAAATATAATAATAACTTATTTATTATTGCCTCTAGGGCATATTTTCAACACAAAGAATATAGATATCTACAATAGTTTGGGGCCATGTTGAAATATCTATAACATCTTTGTTTCTCTTATTAATTTAGTGATCTTGCACGCGCAATGCACCTCTCACTATTATAAATCGAGGGTATTCGACCATGGATCTCTACTATTAAATGAGAATTGGCCGTTCGCTTCCTCGCCTCCAAGGTTTACTCCTGCCTACAAGCCGGTTTTTTTGTCGTCGTACATCCCCATTGACCGTTTTTTCTTTCCTCCCGTGTACGTTAAGCAAAAACCAGAAAAACAAACAAACAAGGGCGCGCGCGCACACCAGGGGCGGAGCCAGGATTTAGCCATGAGGGGGGCGAGACACAATACAAAAAAAATTGGTATGGGCATATGGCAACATATGTTTGATAGATAATAACATCGGTAAGAGTTATCATCTACGACTGGTTGGTCCGTGAGTGGGTTTGCATTTTCACTAATATTTGAGCTAGAAGCAATGAGCTTGAAAATTGACTTTTTATTGTTCAACTCTTGCGACACTAAACAACGAGTGGAATTAGATTTCTAACTTACAGATTTACCTAATGAATAAATTAAACCATTCCTTGTAAGGTATTGTACTGGTTCAAATAGATTACTGGATTCCCGCAAAAAAGAAATATTACTGGAGTATATAGCAGTGATATACCTCGATTCCTTGAAATTAATCTGTTCATGCATGACGCCGGTGAAGCAAACAATCAGTGTAGTCTCTCTCTCGCGCGCGGATTCAATTGCCCCGAAGAGTGCCTTCTACCCCGGTTGTGCTTGTGCCACAACGGCGGAAGGAGCGACAGGCGAGAGTGCGAGAGTGCTATAGGCGACGCTGCCACAGGAGGCGGCGCAAGGTCATACGTAGCTACCAGACCTAGAAGCCACGAACAAAATTACGGGAAGATAGGAAATTAAAACAACTCGATCTCACAGTTGCGCGTAATCCTTTTTTCTGATGTGTACGTACAACGTCACTCGATGCTTTATGGGCTTTGGGCCAGGAAGTTGCGATGCTCGGCCATTTTCATTAAAACCGCAAGTCTGCGACAGGTTACCTATACGTATAAACTACCAGTACTAGAACCAAGTAACGATACCTCGTAGGGGGGGGGGGGGCGAGGCGATGGGGGGTGTCTGACCCCTGCTCGCACCCCCTGCCTCTGCCCCTGGCGCACACACCCACACACCTCATCCAAATCCTTCATCATGCCTCCCCACACGCTCCCACGCCACCTTTCCCCACGACATTGTAGCCCCCCCCCCCCCCCCCAACCCCCGTTGGTGGCCTCCCCATGTCTCGGTCTTCATCTAAGGCTGAGCAGAGGGAACAGGTCCATGACACCAATATCCCAAGAACTTTAGTTCGTATTCATAGCCAGATGTTGGTCTGTCCTTTGTCTGATGATGCTCGACTGAGGATGCTCAACGTTTTGATGTTGCTCGCTGACACAAAGTAGATTTGAATCAAAAGAAAATAGTAAGCTCTTGATGAAGCCGGTTTGAATTTTGCTTAATATATGGATGTCGGTATAAAGTATACATGTGATGATTGGTATCACAGTGGGAATGGTCTAGCCAGTATCTGAAAATAAAAGAGTAGTTTTTTCAAAAACAAGCATCAGAAACAACAAGTTTACAAGTTAGTATATTCACCTTTTCTATGAACTAATTTGAGCTTGTAATTACAAGAAATTGGTTATTTTGTTCAAACAAGTAGTGAATAAAAAGATAAGACTTTGCGCTTGGCATGCTGTTATGGTGGTTTACTGTGACAGGATTGGGGCTCTGTAATTTTGTGATGTGGACGCGGTATATATTTGATATTTCCCAGTAAACTCCTTTACAAATGAAATGAAATGAGCTATGTCAGGTACCTTTAGAATGATTTGCTTGCAACTTGGTTGATATTTTTCCATTCTTGTATAAGTTCATGTATACATGTAAGAAATTTTGCACAACTGAAATGGTTTGTTTGTCTAGGAATTGGATGCATGATATTCCGTCTTTTTTTTTGCTTGGGAAGTGAACTATCTCTTCCACTACACGTGTCTCTCTCGAAAAGATTAGATTACTCACGTTCTATGGGGTGTCACACAAAGATTAGATTAGGTTGCTTTTGTTAAACACCGCCGTACCACGCTTCGATGCTGGTATGATGCTACGTTGGCGTCTTGTGCACCGTACGTACGTGGCAACGCTGCTGACCTATCCCACGTACAAGAAGCGCCGCCATATATATGCATGGAGCAGTCCGGCAGCGCTCGGCCTCCAAGAGCCGAGAGCAACTCAGGCCCATAATACAGGCCTCATCGGGAAAGGCCGTCTCGCTGGAGGCCCATGCAAAAAAGAGGCTGGCTCGGGGTCAGGGGGGCACGCAGCGCAGCGTCCGCGCTCCGCAGCCGCGCGCGAGAGGCGACTCGTTTAGTACCACCTCGCCCAGCGAAGAGGGGACGGGAGGGCGAGCAGGCTACAAATAGAGGGGCAGAGCAACGCTGCAACTCATACCTTTCTCGGCCTTTTGGCTAAGATCAAGTGTAGTATCTGTTCTTATCAGTTTAATATCTGATATGTGGGCTATGTGCCCACAATGATATTAAATTTATTTTTTGTGGGGGAGGGCTCACCACAGTGGCTTGCCATTGGGGTCCTTAGGTGTCGCCCAGTGCACTGCACTACTGCCTGGGCAGGCGCACCCCAACCAGATCTTAAAATTAAACTTTGATCCTTTGAGTTGCAGTGGGCTCTGGCTCTTTACAGTCTCAGGGCGAGTATTCCAGTTGAATGATGCCGTTTGGGACTTTTAATCTCCTACTCTTGTGAATATAAGATCATCTGCAGGGATTTTTCTTGTCAGTCTGGATGTTGGAGGAAACACAGCCACCAATTACTTCTCCACAATACCCACCAAAAAATTGCTGGAAACAGGACCGACATGACAAGCTAGAAATCAGTAGCCCATGATAAAAGTGTTCTCCACAGGCCACACCATAGTCAGTTTGTTCCTCATCACCATATAAAATTCTTACATCCTGATTCACTTCCTGGAAACCTAGTGTGCTACCACTACTAACAAGTCAATGAGATAAGCAGGCCAGCAGTCGATCCCAGCCACCCAGAGATTTTCTCATAGGAAACACAGAATGAACATATCAAAAGATACCTTGGCTGTTACCACTTGAAATGAGTGGTCAGCTATCTCAAAAACAATCAACAAACAAAAAAAGATACCTTGGCTGTTAAAGGGCTCAAGAAGTACGTACCAATTAGTAAGAGAAATTATATCTACTTGAATACATTGCAACATCCAGTCTGTTGGTACACATGTTTGTAAGCGTGTTTCTAATGCACATGCTCTATAACATAACTACACGTTCTCACTATATCATGACCTCAAGGGGGGGTAATGGTTACTGTGTTGTAAGATCAACGAAAAGGGGCAAAAATGTTTGTGTCTGTCAGTACATCTTCCTGGATCCAGTGTCATGATGCACAAGGTATGGACCGCCATGGCTTCGTCATGGACCATATGAATGATGCCGGTCTCGCCATCGATATGAGAATATGTACACAATTCACCAAATCCTCACCACCAGTCTGGAACTTTTAGTCTCCTACTCCTGTGGATCGCAAGGTTAACCGCGGGGATTTTGTTCCTCACCTGCCGCCATATCATGTTCACGGCATCATCCTTCCTGGGGGGATACTGGAATTCATAGTGACTAGAGACGTTTTTTAGCTTTGACCACATCTCAACCCACTTCTCTTTAGGCATCTGTCTGAGCTGGTTGAGCAAGTAATCAGGTTCTAGAGCTTCTTCAACTGAGAAGAAAAGCGAGAACTCGCTGTAATCAATCTCATCCTCAAAAGGGAGCTCAATCCGGCTACTGATAATCACAGGAATGCAATGGCTGACAATGGCATCAAACAGCCGGCATGACGAAGGAGTATCCCCGGCGGGATGGAGGCAAAACTTTGATGATCGCATGCCATCTGTAGACTGCAAGGAGTAAACATTTTATAAAATATCAGTTCTCGTATCAAGAAGCCTCAACAGAGAAGAGAATCACATCAACATATCGAAACCATAAACAAAAGCCACTACACACTTAGAAGGAACTAGTATGGTGAGGGGCAAGTCCAGTTAATTCCATGTCACTAAAAACAGAAGGGTATGAATGACAGAGAATGCTTACGATTTTAATGCCGTCACCTGTGGCAAGACTATTTTCAAAGCGCACACCATCTTTGCCCTTTAATAACTTCGCGAGTTTTCCACGGATTTTCCCTTCCTGGGGAAAAAAACACCCTTAGGATCCCATACTCTCAAGACAATCCCACTACAGTAAATGCTAGGCTGAGACATAAACCAATTCCATACATCTTTCCTGACTGTACGCCCCCGAAAGAAAAGCAGTGTAGGGCGAGCCTCAAATGGATCAGATGCATCGTCGTTAAGGAAGGAATCTACAACATGCACATATGGTGCTACAACATCTTTCCTCAAGGAAGCCAGTTCCTTCGTGTATCTCCCAAAGTCTGAAACTATAAGAACAGATGCATTCACCATATCTCGCAGAAATCTAAAAGCATTTGGGTGATGCATCGGAATCACATGGTCACGTCCCGCAGATCGTTGCCAATATTTAGACTTCCATAGAATGTCCATAAGTTCCACCTACAAGAACAAGATAGAAACAAGTTCAAAAGGCAGTTTAATTTAGTTATTATACTTGATGAAATATTTACTTAGGATTACGCATAATGAGGACAGAATTACACATTTACAGGGGAGCATGCCGATAGAGTTATAGACAGCTTTTGTGTGATTTTTATTCTCACCCAAGCCTTACAGGATTTTCCACAGTTAAGAAAAACATTTTTTTGTGGCTAAGCAAACTTTATAGGTTGACATAACAAAATAATAATCAAGTGACATGCGATGCAAGCAAAATAATGTGCTTTGATTGGTTTCACCATATGACAGGTCTTTGATTGGGAGCATATTTACTTAGGATTACACATAATGGGCTGTGCAGTGCACAATTCTGAGAGACACTGAACACAGAAACATGTAATCCAGCCTCATTGTCATCGTCACAGAGCACATAGTTACTCTGTTATCATCCTAATACAGTTTACAGAACCAACGTTGCCTGATTGCCGGCTATAAATTTGCAGTGGCTGGTAAGCACGACGAATGATGCATAGAAGTTATGTGCATCAAGTCTGCTTGTGGCCATACTACGCACAATAAGTAGTACTCCCTCCGTCCCAAAATAAGTGTCGTTGATTTAGTGAAACTTTGTACTAAATCAGCGACACTTATTTTGGGACAGAGTATCAATTAGCCCTCAAAATGCACAGGGAGCATCACACACCATATCCAATCGAGAATTTCTTACAAGATCAAACCATACGAACACGTACTGTCAAGTGTAGTAGACAATAGGTTACTTCAGCATTTCATTCCGCAATTATAATTCAGTTCCACAAAGAACATCCATGGTGATCAGAGCCTACTAATCTGCCACTACAACTCATACACAAACCAGCCAGATAGCTTACAGGGAAACCCATATCACTACACCTCACAAATTATACTTGCTAATTCTCAAACATTCTTTTCTTTCAAGGCAAGCCACATTGTAAGTAAAGGAGATAGCGGCCTGTCATGTCTGCCATAATTTGGGGAGACCACTGCGGCTAAATAGTGTGGCCGACAGCGATGGAACACCTGCCATGAGAGCAATGTTCAAAGCCAGGGTGTTTATCTTTGATGAGCTTACAGTGTTCAATGGATCATTAATCTATTGAGATCTTTCGTCCGTTTAGTGTGTTTTGTAGCAAGTACAGTTTTCACCGGGCAATTTGGCTGTTCGTGGATGGTCGTGCCTACGCAAACGATTTTCCACAGCGCAAAACGCAATTCAGAGCAGAGACGTCTCAATCGGAGCCGATATGATCCGTTCCAGGCCACAGGACAGAGCCACCAGCAAAAGCAGCGAGATAAGGGGGCGTGGAGGAGCGGCTGCTACCTGAAGGAGGCGGTCGGCCTCGGTGTCGGGGTCGGTCATGTTGCGGCCGTGCACGTTGAAGCTGAGCGAGGAGAAGAAGGGCACGAAGAAGGCCTCGGCGGCGTCCGGATCCCGCACGCGGACGGCCTCCGCCGCCGCTCCCCCCTGCTGCCGCTGCTGCTGAAGGGACGCCATCATCCAGTACTCCACGCTGTGCTGCCGCCTGATCCCGCCCGCGGAGGGCGGCCAGGCGGGGAACGCGGTGGAGTTCCCCTCGGCGCCGCCGCCGCCGTTCCTCGACGAGGCCATCATGGCGACGTGGAAGCGCGGGGGGAGGTCGTACATGAAGACGCGGAGCGGCGGGGTGGGCGGGCAGCGGGCGGCGAAGGGGCGGAGGTTGAGGAGGATGCTGCTGGGGGAGGCGGCGCGGGCCGGGGAGGCGAGGTAGATGACGGTGGAGGAGAGCGCGAAGGCGAGGAGCAGCAGCCCGAAGACGGCGGCCACCGTGCGGACGCCCGGCGCGGTGGCCATGGCCGTGCCGTGCCGCCCGCCGGCGTCCCCGGTGGATTTGGGGTGTGGTGGGGGTACAGGGCCGGGCAACAACTAACCAACCCAGCCGCGTCGGGGCGTTGTAATAGGCACGATGGCTCTTTGGTTTTTTGCTCCGTGGTTGGTTATGGGTGCAGCTCCGGTCTCCGTAGTGGGGAATATGGTTGGGCCTCAAGGGGTTTTTTAATCTACTGGTTTTACCTTTTTGAGCATTGACTTGGATATGTTTACTTATGTATGATGTAGACACAACATGTGCTCATGAGTTATCACACCACAAATTTTTAAGTGGGACACATTCCTTAAGAAACAAGAATGACAGACACAACTAGTGTTCATAGTAATGATTGGCAAAACTATCTGTTACCGCTGAATGCCCGATAAACCCTGCTTGCAAGCTGTGTTTCAAATTTGGGTACTGCAGTTTACGAAATATTAGACATGGATTGTTCATATGTATCGCAGTTTCTTAGACTTATTTTTTCAAGCTATCGACACAGTCCAGGTCTTGATGCACCGTGAGAAAAAACAAGAGGGTGATTTTGGCTTTGTCGACTTTGAAATAATTATTTCTCAAATCAATTACTTATAGCTATAAGATCTTGATTGTGTCCTCACTTTTATATTTACGCTCGTCCTAAAGCCTGGTAGAAGTCCCTTAGACAGTGACGTAGAAATGGTTTTATATTTTAGATTTACTAATTCTCATATAGATGAGAGTTAACAAGGTCTCATCTAACTTCTATGCTATTAACCAAACAAAAAAAAGGTAAAATGATCAGCTCCGAAAGTGGGAATATGGCCGAGCTTCAATGGTTTTGTATTACTTGTTTTACCATTTCGAGAATTGACTTGAATATGTTTTATTTGTGTATGATGTAGACACAACATGCCCTTACCACACCTCAAAGTACAATTTTTGGTTTAAAGCATAAGTCGATAAGCAAAAATGCGGTAGATACTCATGACTAGGAAAACGTAAAGCACAACCGAATTTTTTTTACCGCTGAACGCCGATTAATCCCTCTTGTAAGTCGCACTTTGGATTTTGGGTTTGTGCCCATGAAATGGTAGACACCTCTCCCGGCTTGTCGAGCCGGGTTCAAGAGTGCACTATCAAACTCCCATTGCGCCACAGCGCGCCAACGACTCCTTCTGACAAGTTTGGCTCCCCGAGGCTTGCTATAGTTTTTCTTCTTTGTGGGTTGTTGCTTAATAGATACGAGATTTTTTTTGATCTATTCATAATCAATCATGATAGTATAGAAAACAACAGAGGTAACACAAACTACAACAATGTCGATAGATCACCCAGCGACAAATACAAGTACATGAGTGAGTCGAAGGCACGTCGGCTCACCAGAATCAAACAAACCTTGTTGTGGTAGACAGTCGAGAAGCCGTTGTGCTAAGGCCCCATAGAAGCGCGCAGCGCACCAGAGCAGGATCCGTCGCCGATGAAGAGAGACGTAGATCAGAAGGATCAATCTTGTCAACACGCAGATGAAGAATGCAAGACTGGACCAAACAGATCCACTGAAGACCATCGCCGACCGATTCGGGCGAGATTCGACAAAGACATGCCTTCACACGGGCTCCCACTCTCACCTTGGCTTCCATGAAATCCACACTTCAACTCTTCAAGTGCGCTTATCGTGAGCGTAGAAATGATTGCGGTGTTCAATTAGTTGGGCGGTCATGTGACCATTGATCCCGCCAATGGGTTGGTCAGACAACATGGCTACGATGATTAGCCCACACGAGTCCCTCTGGTTTTTTAGAACACATGATTCTTTCATTCTTTCGACGAGCACGCCACGGCCCGGCTAGAATGATGCCGCCACCTCCCCTGGTAGTTCCATAAAAAAAAAATTACAGTCCGGCACTAGCGCCAAGTGCTACTACTTCTCAAGTCTACGGCGAGCGATGGGTGCGGCAGAACCACGCGTTGATTGCAAGAGATTCTGCCTGCCAGGACCACGACCTCCATTTATTTCTGTTCTGAAAAAAATCAACAGAATTACCGCCTCTGAGCAGGACGATTCGCTGGTGGTAGAGGGCGTGTACAAAGAGCAGTACTAGTATAGTATCCCGTGGTTCCATTCAAAGCGGGGATCGACTTGTCCGTCACGACGCCGAAAAGCGCGCGCATCCGTAGCTTTGCGTGCGTGCGAGTCTGCGAGACCGGAGCAGAGCAGCCGATGCTTCCGAGTTCCAAGTCTACTCGGGGCCGTTCCACAAGGGACAAAAGCAGCAGGTCTACCCACCCAGCACCCAGGGCTCACCGGTCAGGCGGGGCTCTTTCCCCTGGAAGGAACGCTACGAAAAGAACTCTGTTCGCTCGAGATTTATCCCCGTCAAAAAATATAAATAAGGTGCTGTGATATGACTCGTTGGCAGATGACAGTAATACTCAACTTCGTTGTCTCTGATGTCTACATGCTCATAAATACTTCTCGTTGGCATCTCCAAGCCCAGGAAAAACAAGGCATACTCGAGAAACCAATCTACGGAATCAGGGGATAACTGCCGCGGCAAGGAACAAAACCCGAATATATCATGATTGAGTGACTAGCAGTTATACCCCCAAAATCCAACGAGTAAAGCGGCAACGCTCCTAAGGGAAGCTCTTCCCGGCATTTCGGTCAAAATCAAGCTCAACATTGGTGATCACTGATCAGGCCTTCCTTTACAGTTGGGATTTCTACCTCAGGTGCGGCCGCTCGGGATACACCGATACATCTATCTACCTGTGCAACGATGGGTAGGACTCGGCCATGATCAGGACGACGAGGGACGTCCATCCGGTGAACGACCTCGCGCCCTTCCCCTTCCCTTTGTTCTTCTGGTCGTAGTTCTCCCAGAAGAACCCGGTTTCCTGGTAGTTCCCCACGATGTTCCTGTAAATGCAGGCAGATAAGTTAGCACCACCAAGCGTCCATTAGAGAGGCTGAAATTCAGCGCATTTCGGTTTCTCGTGCTAGAAAGTTGGGACATACCGGATCAGGTTCGATCTTAGCTCATCGTACAGTTCCCCTGCCCTGACACTGTATGGGCCATCCTCTACAGGGCAACGCAGTGTTAAGAGTGTGATGCATACAGTGAAATTTGTGAAAGGTAAGTATTGGTACATTTCACAGCATTGTTCGAGGAGTTTACCGTGTGCATAGTGATGGAGTCCTGAAAGAATCATGTAGTTCATGTTTATCCAAATAGCACCTCTCCAGTACGGAGCATCATGCTCCGTATTACGCTTCATATACATTGAGCTGGACCATGGATCAGCAAATAATTCAGAAACTACTAACTGAATGACCTAGTAATATTGTTCAGTGAGGCCTAATTTGGTTGCAAGGGGATAGCTTCCCAGGGCCCTAATCCTCCACCAGAGGATTGCCATGGCCATCGGGGATCCCTCCTCCTACCAGGGGAGATCACCATGGTAGTTTGGAAGGCTAGAGGGAAGAAGATCACGTCCAGAAAAAACGCCAGGTATAGTGCTCAGGTAGCGCTGGAGGAGATCGCTCGATGCGAGTCGTGGCTTTTCTCCCCAACCTATCTGGGTGTGGATCTCTCACCCGGGGAAAGGAAGGGGACCGGGGCAACATATCCCTAGCGAGCGAGCGAGCGACCAAACGTCGTCATGGTTTTCCATGGGCCGAGTTTTCCTCGTGGGCTCTGTGCCCCGGTATTTGACGGGGATCCCCCCGTCATCACAGGCTACCAAACTAGCCCTGAGTGTAATAGTAATACAACTGCCCCAAGTCTTCTACACTGGGCCCTCTAGTGAAGTTACAGTTTTCCACATGGATGCTCTAGAAGTTCCAAAGTCACGAGTACCTCCAATTTTAACCATCGAGCTGTGCTCCTTAGCAAAGTGAATAAATACAGATATTTAGATATACCTTGTTCTAGAAAGTGACCGGAGGCCATAATCCGTCCATAGGACAGAGCTGTTGGATATAAGGTCAAGCTGCTTCTCAAGAACCCACGATTCCTGAATAGAGTTAAATAGTGCTTATCAATGTAGGAGTTTAGGATGAGCATGACTGGGCTGGGATAAAAAAACACGGTAAAAGTGAGAAGCAAACAGATGGGAGGTAGTGAGCATACAGGTGGAATGGCCCCCATCATGAATGGGAATAGGCTGACATAACCAACATGAGGTACTAATTGCAGATGTGGGGCTTCTAATGTCTCCCGCAGGAGTTCTCGTTTCATAGCCTCCCTATTTTCATACCATCTCAAACGAACCTAACAATGATCTTACAACCAAAATCAGTAATCATGCCTGTAAGCTAAATCACAAGGCTGAGAGGAAGCGCAACACCAACCTTTTCTGTATGGTTACCAAAGTCAAAATAGGCACCAGTTTTGTCATCCAAGTGCATCTGTCAAAATGCAACAAACAATTGAACAATGGAAGCCTAGTTATTGCTTGAACACAGCTTGTTACATGCAAAACCCAATAAGTCGATAACAAGCATTTAGTGGATAGCTGCTCTTTGGAAGAAAGAAAAAAGACTACACAACACATCATGAATTCAAAGGCATTTGTGTCATACTTTTTGTCTCCTACTGGCATACGAAACCATAATACTGTAATACTCAGCAGCAAACAGAAAGCTCAGCATGTTTTCCCAAAACTATCCCCAGACAATTTGCTTATATGGTCCCATGAAGTTGGGCAGGAACCAAAACCACAGCATTCACTGGAGTTATTGGTAAATTAGCACAGTTCTTTGTCTATGTTTAAAGGGTCATATAAAAAAAGATTGTACCGGATCATAATTATTAGCATTGAACAAGTGCCTCTATTCATATCCAAAAATGTAATACCATTAGTTAATTGACTTAAAAGGATGATATCTGATTGATCTACACAATAAAAACAACATTCATGAACGAAAATAAACTACCAGAACTTTCAAGGCAATACCTTGTTAAGTGTCTCAAAATCTGAAAGTTGATCTGACAATTTATAGTAATCCTGCAGAAGATAATAGATTTTTCAAGAAAAAGAGTAAGTCGGTAAATGGCTGAGACAAAGCCAGTGCAGATATTCATACAGTACCTTCTCAAGAGAGCTGTCCATTTTAAGAAACCCGGCGATTGAGCGCATACAATTTGTAGCTAGAAGCATCCAGCACCGAAGGTCAACATGGCGCTCTTCGTCATTAGGGTGAGATGCACGAGGATAGTCATCCAACCCAGATGTCAAAGTCTGTAAAGGAGTTAGAAACATTGGGAGTGATCTCACTAATGCAATTATACAGAAAGACAAGGGAATAAACTCTATTTGCCAACAACATAGCTTTTGCATATACTTTAGGATCAACTGATCAGAGTGGGAGCAAGCAACTAAGAATTGTTCAAAAACCTTTGGGTTTAACTCCCTTGTTGTCATATTGTCTCTTCCATGCCAAAAAAACGTCCCTTCATATTTCCCTAAAAAACAATCAAGTCAATAGACCTTCATGATAAACAAGCTAAAAGTTCGGACATGACGAGCAAAAACATAAAGGATAATCTGCATATAATGGAAATTAATATCCACAGTTGACTGACCCAACAATAAACATTGACTTTTAACAGTACAAAACATATATATATATAATATTTTACAGCTTACACCAGTTCGCAGAAAGGTTAAATGCACACCGTAATGCCGTGTGACAGAAAAAGTGTTCTATAAAGCACTTAGGCTAGGGAGACACTGCAGTGGCAGGTTGGCAACTAGCACATAGCCGCCAACCAGTCAGACAGGCTTAGGTGTTACCCTTTAGAACAGTGCAAAGAAATGAAGCATATCTCTTTCCAGGCCATCAAAACCCAGGCACATGGTACTGTAACCTGAAAAAGTGTTAGTTTCTAACTTTGGACAGGCAGATCCTTCGACAGGGCATATTAGTGTTCCATATTCTGGCAGCTGGTTACACATTTCTCTCATCAGAACAGTTGATCTGAGATACAGTGTCTGCTAAACTAATCAAGGATTACTTTATTTGCGTCAGTTTGAGAAGAGTATATATAAAGGAACCAGAGAAACTGAAGGGGAAACAGATAAACTTCTGAAAACTTTGATGTGTTCCTATACATAACGTAAGAAGATATAGATGGTCAACAGAAGAGACGATTATCATCTGTGCCAGATGTTTGCACCCTTGATCTAGCTTCGGTTATGCTTTTTGGTATTTATGCTGAAATGCTTTCTACAATTAATGAACCAAGAGTAAATATCTCAAATGCTCTTTAAAAATAGCATAGCCGAGTCAAGGCTTTGGAAGCTCAAGTAGTCAAGTGTAACTACTCTTCTTACCATAAAATCACAGATAGCCCCTAACAGAAGACAACTAAGCATGGTAATACTCATGTTCAACAATATGTCCATAAATCAGTAACAGCATGCAGTTCAGCATGTTCATGCGTGCTCTAAACACTATGATGAGCATGACTTAAAATAAAGTGAAGATCCAACCGATACATACTTTTCCGTGCTTGGCAGAAGAAAAGCATACTGGTTCCATTTTCACAGCCACCAATCGTTTACTCTTACTAGTTATGACCTATGACCGAGTATAAGACATTGGAACAGCAAAGCTCACCTGATTGCGTACTGTTGAACCACTGGAACCAAGAGTTCAGCCGTACATAAGCCCTTTTAAGGAAAGTGGATATCTTTTCAGCTTCCTCATCCGAAAACTGGTGTGCATGTATGGCACTTGCCAAGTCTGCGAGAGAAAATGTATTAAACCAACTGGACCGCAATCACTTGATCATAATTCACACACTTCTACACATAAACAGGTTTTTGATGCTTGACCAGATCCACACATTAATAAGATTCTGATGCTAGGCCACTGTGAGCAGTTCTCTCTCAACACATAATTGGATACATATGCACGAACAAAATAAACCTAACATAATTTGTAAGACTTCAAAGTCATTTTTACGGTTGCGTGAGTGTTGTTGTCATGCCCTCGGATATTTAAAGTGGGAGGGATGGGGGAACCGGCCAGTAAATAAGCTGTTTAACCTCCCAACCGACCACCCGGGTTAGAGTCATATGACCAATTTGGGTGCCTATCTGGCCATATCGTTCTTTAGTACTCCCTCCGTCCCATAATAGACACTAGTAGTGTCAAAAATGCTCTTATGGGACGGAGAGAGTAATTGAGTAAGTCCAAGAGAGAAGCTAGTCAAATTTCAAAAGAAGAAAGAAGGGGTAGAGGCAGGGAACATTAGTATGTAAGCTGAATTTCTGCCTTACACATCAACATTTATCATTTAAAGCATCTAGTGTGTACAAACCAAATAATCCGAATAATTAAAGAGAAAAACCAAGAAAGCAATTAGATATCTCAATTATCAACACCGATGAACAGAATTGGTCCTACCACGCAGCGCAAGAAATAATGTCGGAGGGTTTCCATTGGAAGGATACTGCAGAACGAATTCCTCAGGAACTTTACTGCATGAAGCCAAAAACTAGATGATATAAGAACTGACATATCAAATTTATGACTAGCTATGAGAAGGACATAGATAAGAATGTTGGAGGGTCCATCCCTCGTAGTGGATACTAACCTTAAAGCTTCAGCCCCTAATATTTGCTCTCGAGGAATCCATCCATCCGCATTAATTAGATCCAACCAATGGCCAATTATGTCCATGGATATATGGGCATCCCAGCGCCTGTACATCATCATCAAGGAAGTGTGTTCACAGAGAGCAATAATACCAGCACAGGCAGGGAAGTTGTCCAGATAACGAATGGAGTAGCAGAAGCCATGCACCAAACATTATGAATTGATAGAATGCTTACCAAATGACTAACTGATGGAAGCCCTCGTCCCACAGGAATCCCCTAGGGAAAAATGAGCGACTGGGCACAGCTGTATATAGTGCAGCAGGCCAATATGGAATATATTTATCTCCATTTTTTTGCTGCAACAAAAAATCTTCAACATTATTTGTTTGTGTGATGGTAATAACCTAGAATCTGTATCTGGTCTACTGCCCAAAAGAAATAGATTCAGCACAGTTGAGTAGATTACTACACATACATAAGGTGGCAAACAGCCATGAGAAAGACATAGATAAGAATATCAGGTGAAACTCTAAAACTTACTGAAAAACCTTTGGGAAGTGCAATTTTTGACTGCCCGTAGAAGTAGCCAATACCGCCAAGTAGACTTGACAAGGCAGCTCTACCAACAGATAGTTCTTTGGAAACAATCTGCATCAGAGCAACACTAGCATCAACATAGGTCCATTACATAGTCCTCAGCCAAGCTTTACTGATTGCCTGGAACAATATTTATCTATCTAGCAAAAAATCCATTAGCATTAAAGTATCCTACAACTGTAAAGCACACAACCAATAACAAAAACGTAACTGTCATGTACAGCCCCATAAACACGGACACAAATGCAAGAGTAAGTACAAATACTTTTGATTTGGGAAATTAAATTCAGGGTTCCTAGGAAGCAGTGCTACAGTGGGAAAAATAACTCTAGAGACTGCAAAAAAGAGCTTGTGGAAAGTACAAAACTGACCCAAGGAGCACACCTTATTATTTACGTTGAAAATTTGATCATATCTCTCTTCAAAATCTTTCTGTTTTGATTCAAGGCGGGTGCTCAGCATGGGACCTGAAAATCTTGACATCATTACTGATATAACAATTAACAAACAAAATGAATACATCGTGCCTCCAAAACTCCTGAAGTTCAGGTTCAACGTAAGGACAAGATGAAGGTAAAACGGATCTCATATCTGATGCGGGGAAGCAAGACAAAGTCAAAATCTCGCGTTACTTCCTTCAAAATGTTCAGAGCATGCATATTATAGATGATGTCCATGTAATCCAATAATGAATATGTCTCCTATCTATAAGCAGTATTGCACCGTGCAGCAGAATCACCTGTTAGCCTGTTAACACGTTCTGCAGTCATTGGATTTTTTGAGCCAGCCCCTGACAAGAACACCATGTCTATTTTGGCAGGAAGTTTTATTGAAACCTGTGGAAACAGAGGGAAAACATAAATTAGAAAGGCAAAAAAATATTACTCAAGTTCTGGGTGTTATTGACTCATTCTTGATTTGACACATACACGAGGATGTACTGTATATTGATGGAATAACTTGACAGGGGAAAAAACGTGTCTTCACCTTTAAAGTACCTGATAGATCATTGCATTTGAAGAGTCTTCTGTCATGTCTGGCAGATTAAGGTTCCCACTTTGCCTTGCCTACAAAGTTCCACAGATGTAGCTATAAATGCAAACCAACTTTATAATATACAGGTAAAGGAACAAGAGTTTAGGAATTACATTAGTCACAAGGGCATGCTGTACTAGGTCGCTTAGATTGTGCATACTGATCGTCTGGAATCCAGCTCTGTGAATTTCCAAATTGTCCTGTGACAGCGTTCCATAAATGACGATAGAGATGTCAACCATATGGCATCATGTTACATAATAGTATCAAGTGATACAAAACCCCCCTAAAAACTAGGACTAACAAGGCCACAGTATATGTATACCTCAGATCTCAGGTAAAGTTCCCAATCACCAATCTCTTCATGCGATCCAGAGGCCAAAAGAACAGGACCTCTCGACGGAGGCTCATGTGAGCCCATAGTGATCAACTTTCCTGCTTCGTCAGCAATATAGAAGAACAGATGTGTGGTGCTTTCTTGGGCTTCACTTAAACTTGACCTAAATTAATTGTAATGGCATGAGATGAATTCCCTTTTGTTCCTTAGATAATGTTGCAGGAGTAAGAACATATGGCAACTTCCAAATGTTGTATTTGGTGATGAAGAGGTCAACTCAAGTAAACAATAACAGTATTTCCATCTCGTGTCAAACATTACTTTATTTAAATCAGATTTTTTTTTTCAGTTTGCGCCTAATGAATATGGACTTACCCCTCATTCTTAGCATCCAATCGAACTGCCCAGTCTCCTCCATAGCCACTGCCATCTCCTTTCTCTTTTAGAAAGCTAGTGGTCAAGTGCAAGCCATGATCAGTCAACTCTTGACGTCCATAATCCCTACCATTGTGATCTGCCCACCCATATTTGCTAAGCTCGTCAGAATCTTGGCAGACATGGCGAATAAAATATTGTCCATTTTTCACGCCAATCCACATCAACCCAGCAATTAGAGACAATGGAGTTCTGAAATATAAATTGTATTAGTATGGATTTTTCACAAGCTTGGTAGTACAAAGCTGCCATCACACACACATATTATTTCTTCTGATTAATGGAAAACAGCGTGCTGCACCAGCAGCAGAAATTGTATACCACAACTCCAGCCCTCCACAATGGAACTAACCTAATGAGTAATGAGAACAAAAAATACCTCTGTTTGCCTCGTGTTCACGAGACAAGTAAATTCACAGCATAACAACTAATGATGCTAGCAATATAAGTTTTCATGGATAGTTCTAGCATGTCCAAGAGGACTAAGAGAACAGAATCATTCCAACTAGCATGTTATAAGGGAAAGAGGAAGAGATCACCAAAGTTAAGTACCTAGCACGAATTCCAAGATATACATTTGGCCTGTAAGTACCCCAATACAAGCTTTCTTTGTGATCACCTTGGAACTGCAGCCAGTCAACATTAACCATCAGAAATCTAATTGGTTTACAACCAAAAATCAATATAAATCATCTAGAACAGAATAAATCAAATACTCGCCTAGTAAAGAACTAGAATGCATACACATTATAGTCGAAAGCAGTTTTATCTCACCTACACACCCTATTCTAGTTCACGCCTCTTAACAAGTTTAACGACCTATGGCAAATCACTGGGAGGATTTACTACCACACGGGCCTCCTTTGGTTTACAGGAATTTTGTAGGAATTCTGAAGGATAGGAATTTTGTAGGAAAAAGTCCCTTGAAGCCCTTTTGTTTGTAGGAATGGTTTTCCTATTCGCATGATATTCTTATCCTATGAACCAAAGGAGGCCTTAAAAGTTACTTCACCAGAGCACTAATAAAGCATACACAATCTGTAGTTCATTGTACTGATGTAACCAAAACTCATCATTAACTAGCTACCATCTATACCGAGTGGTTGAGACATACAGTATAACAGTGGTGTCCTTCCCCAATTTGCGTAGCTCTTACATAATTCCAATGTCCTAAGTTCCACTGTTGCAGGTTCTAGCAGAGCACGCACCTTGCAGAATGACATAACACCTGCCTAGTCAATTGTGACGCTACGAGGTGATGACCCTCACCTGAGGCAGATCCATCATCCGGGGCGCATCAAGCGGCGTGACGGAGCGCGCCATCCTGCGCAGCGCCGCGGCGCCCTCCGACTCCGCCTCAGCCTGCCACCACCCGCCGGTATACGCGAGGAAGGCGACGGACAGGAGGGCAACGGAAGCAATCCCTAGGAGAAGGAGGGTTCGGGCGCTCACGGCCATGACGCGCAGCGGGCCATGGTCGCCGCGGCCACTGCGCCGCGCTGCGGCGGCGGCGGCGGCCCGGCGCGCGTCCGGATCCGGGGCAGAGGAGGAGGGGGCCCCGCGGCTCCTGGAGGCGGCGGATGGACGCCGGGTGGTGCCTCCGCTGCCGCCGGTCATCGGAGAATTCCCGGCGATCTCCCCGCTTTCTCTGGTTTGGTTCGTGGACTCGCCACTCGGCTAGACTGGACCGGAGACTGCAGGGGGAGAGGAGAGGGGTTTGGGTTTGAGTCAATTACATTGAACTGATGCCATGACGTGCATATACAGTGCAAATCGCATTTATATACATATATAGTGCTGACTAGATGCGTCATATAACATGGGACCCACTGTTAGCCATTGAATGGTAGAGATAGGGCTTGTGGCCTGTTATTTTGTGAATCCCATCAAAATTATTTTTTCTCACAAAAAGGCCACTGCCACGTGCCGATCCATTTGTCAGCGAGCAAATTATGTGCAAAATTGGTGGCTGATGTATTTTTGAACCCATGATCTGCAGCATGGATGCGCGTCTGCCTAACCAATGGGTCGAGAACCGTTTTTCGTCCTAAAAGAAGTTCATTTTCACCCAAAAATGTGCCTCAATGGATGAATCTCACCCTGAAGTCTAATTTGGTACAATTTTGACCCTGAAATCTCCAAAACCGAACAAATTTACCCCTTGAGCGGTTTTGCTGTAATTTTGCTGGTTTTCGGGGATGACGTGGCATTGTTTTCATTGGATTGGGTCGTAGGGTGAACAGAAGGTGGCCGGCAACGGGCTAGTGCGGCGGCGAGCCTAGGCAACTCCATGCGGGAATCAAGTTAGGGGGAGAGAGTGCTTTGGGGAAACTGAGGCAAACAAGGAGGAGTTCGCCCTAGCCTCGCACGCTAGGCCGAGAAGGACGACAGCGGTGTCAATGATGGCTGCGGCAACCACCGGAGCACAATATCGGGGAGGAAAAAACTCAGGGTCGCTGAGCTTGTTGGGGAGGCTTCAGCAGCACCGGGAACACCAGACGGATCTCAGGGGAGGCGTCAGAGGCGTTGGGGGATCCTCAGAGCTAGGGAATCAGGCACAGCGACAGCAGATTGGATACAAGAAAGACGACGTTCCCGCTATAATTCAGGGGGCGACTCACTCAAATTACTGTGCCAGAGTAGGCGAGGGCGGCGTGGCGGAGACGCTTGAAATGGCGTTGTGGCTCAAGGTGGCCGGTGGCCGCGTGGGTGGCAAACGGAGGCGGCGCTGACTGCAGCACGGACGCGTGTGGGGCACGGGATTCCCGTCGCGAGAGGGTGGGAGAAGGGTGGGGGGAGGGGAAGGAGGGGCTGGGGCATCTAGGGTGACTCTGTAGCACCTTGGTGGGGAACATCGACGACCATGGCGGTCGATGAACGACACAGAGGAGAGAGGGAGAGAGGAAGAAGACGACATCTTCTCCTAAAACTAGCAAAATTACAGCAACTGCTCAAGGGGCAAATTTGTCCGGTTTTGAAGATTTCAGGGTCAAAATTATATCAAATTAGACTTTAGGGTGGGATTTGTCCATTGAGGCACATTTGAGGGTGAAAATGAACTTCTTCTATATATTCGGTAGACCTTAAGCAGGCTCGACACCCTACTGACCATTTTGCACTGTTATTCGCTACAAAAATTATAAATTATATGCAAATTATAATTGTGCATTATAAACAAAACAAACTGCAGAATAAAAATGAACACTTTTATAATACATAACTATTTTATTATAAATATATATTATCATTTATTTAAATATATAGAAAAACAAAAAATACTTTGATATTTTTATTGAATATGAAAATTATTACATGCATAATTTTCTAATTTATAATTTAACCATATGGATATTTTTTAAATAATATATGAATAATTTTATAATGTAATACTATTATGTATATATATATAATATTATAATTTACATATATTTATAAATTTCTGAAGAAAAGAATAACGCTGTCGGGTGGGGTGGTGGCTACGCGCACCTTACATGTCACTGGTCTGAATCCTAGCCAACGATTTCTACATTATATGAATATATTATTCTTAAAACATGGACACTTTTATAGACTACATGGGTATTTCATTAAAACTGTGAAGATTTATAAACTTATATAAGCATTTATCAAAATATATAGAAAAACTATTAAAGCATGAACATTTTAATATACTACATTAATATTTTGGTAAAACTGTGAAGATTTGTTTCTAAAAAAAATTGTGAACATTTTAAAATTCTGTAAGCATTTATTAAAATATATAGAAAATTTAAAATTAAATCTTAAGGCATGACACACAAGTATGAATTACATATTCGTAAAAAGATTATAATTTACATATAGTTTAGTTTTTGTTAAAAATATAACACTACAAATTGGTTTAGGGTCTCCAGCTAGCTTAAGTCCACCTCGATATATAAAGTACATCTGAAAATATAACAAAAAATTGTTCTGGGTGCATTGAGGTATGAACCCTCCACGCTGCAGATCAGGGGGTCAAATCCGGTTGGCCATAATTTATTTTCGAAAAATATAATTCCGAGGGGTTTTCCACGAAATAACAGGACACGCCCTATATGTACCCTTCAGTGACTGGCAGCGGGCCTGATGCCATATGGCGCGCCTAGTCAGCTCCGTGTCCGTCTACAAATGCAATTTGCACCGTATATGCACGCCAAAGCCAAGTTGTAGCACCAGTTCAATGTATGCTGCAAGTTTTGGCACTCAAATAAATTTTCACGCCAAGTTTTAGCACTTGTGGTGTAATTGACTCTTTGGGTTCTTCCACTTTGCGCCTCGGTGCTGCGTTGATGGAAAGGAGAATTACGTCTTCTTTTCCCCATGTACAGGCGCCGCATGTCACATTTTCCAACTATCTTATCTTTTGTGAAAATATTTTCCAACTTCTTAAAATTTCTGAGATGAGCAGTCTTTGGGTAATTCAGATGATGATCGTGCAACGCGCGGTTTTAGAGTTTCTCACTGCTAGCCGAGAGCAATTCTTTTAGGGAAGGGCATATGTGTTTGATTTCTTCTCTTCTCCAAAAGAAGTAGGGACTTCGTGAGACCCACTAATAAGCGGTTAGATCCAAGTCATCAAGATCCAGTAGTTTGTTTGATGTCAACCTACTTTTGTTTTTTTGTTGCTGGTTGAATGTATAGTTTCGTTATGAAACCACCAGGGTCAGGTGGTGATTTTGAAGATGGTGGCTCTGGGTATTGTCCGGGTTGGCTTTCTTTTTCTTTAGCTCTTTCTTAGTTGACGTATTGGCTACATGATGATGTATTGACTAGCGTGGGCCGTGGCATTGGTGGTTGCTTGTGGTCACCGAGCTCGACGATGTTTCTCGTTGTTGATCGTTTCATGCCCCCCCACCCACCTGTTGCACGGCGGCCTCCACATTGTTCTGCTGGAGCTAGAGGGGCAGTAAATGTCACTCGCCTGAAGGCCTTCATTGCTTGTGTGACGGGGTCGTTTCCTAGTATGGGGTTGTTGAGGAAGCACATCGCGTCCTCAGTAATAATGGATGTTAAGATTGTTAATCTGGTGTGGCCTGAAATTTCGGCCCCGAGGGTCGTGAAGCCGGGGGGCCAGTGTCGATGGTGTTGAAGGTGCCCAGATTGTGTTCGAGCGGGGGACATGCATACGATGTTGATGGGACGATGAACACATGTTTCGAGGCTGGAGGATAGCGGTAATTTTGTAGCAAGTGTAACAGTGATGATATCAATAGTAACTTAGCAAGAACAATATAAGATAAATTCGTAGGCATTGGATCGATGACTCGTTGGATGATATTCATCATGAGACAGTTATAACCTAGGGCAATACGACACTAGCTGCAGTTCATTAATATAATGTAGGCATGTATTCTGTAAATAGTCATACGTGCTTATGGAAAAAACTTGCATGACATCTTTTGTCCTACCCTCCCGTGGCAGCGGGGTCCATATTGGAAACTAAGGAATATTAAGGTCTCTTTTTAATAGAGAACCGGAACAAAGCATTAACACATAGTGAATACATGAACTCGTTAAACTACGGTCATCACTGGGAGTGGTCCCGACTATTGTCACTCCGGGGTTGCCGGATCATAACACGTAGTAGGTGACTATAACTTGAAAGATCGGATTTAGAACATGGATATAATGGTGATAACATAAACGGTTCAAATCTGAAATCATGGCACCCGGACCCAAAGTGACAAGCATTAAGCATGGCAAAGTTATAGCAACATCAATCTAAGAACATAGTGGATACTAGGGATCAAGCCCTAACAAAACTAACTCGATTACATGATGAATCTCATCCAACTCCTCACCGACCAGCGAGTCTACAAAGGAATTACTCACTCCCGGAGGGGAGTATCATGGAATTGGCGATGGAGAAGGGTTGGTGATGATGAAGAACAAAGATACCCCTCTCCAGAGCCCCAAACGGACTCCAGATCCGGCCTCCCGATGAAGAACAGGAGGTAACGGCGGCTCCGTCTCATGGATCGGATAATTCTTTCTCCCTAATTTTTTTTCTGAAAAAATAGGATTTTATAGCATCGGTTTCAGAGTCTGCGGGGCCACCAGGTGGGGACAACCCGCCTGGGCGCGCCAGGAGAGGGGGGTGTGCCCTGGTGGGTTGTGCCCACCCAGGTGCCCCTCTCTAGTAGGTCTTGGCTCCAGAAATTCTTATATATTATATAAAAATTACTCGCAAAGTTTCATTCCATTCCAAGAACTTTTATTTCTACATAAAAACAACACCATGGTAGTTCTGCTGAAAACAGCGTCAGTCCGGGGTTAGTTTTATTCAAATCATGCAAATTAGAGTCGAAAACAAGAGGAAAAACGTTAGAAAAAGTAGATACGTTAGAGACGTATCAACTCCCCCAAGCTTAAACATTTGCTTGTCCTCAAGCAATTCAGTTGATAAACTGAATGTGAAAAGAAAAACTTTTACGAACTCTTTTGCTCTTGTTTGCATAAATAAGCTTAAACAACACCCAAGTTTTCAGCCAACATTATAACTAACCATGCCGACAATAACTCTTAAAGATTATATTAACTCATATCAATGACATAATCAGCTAGCGAGCAATAATAAGACATCGCAAACGGCAACACGTTGTCAAAACAACCATGATATAATATGACAATAGTGGTATCTCGCTAGCCCTTTCTGAGACCGTAAAACATAAATGTAGAGCACCTCCAAAGTCCAAGCAGTGACTAAACATTGTAATTCATGGTAGAAAAGATCCAGTCATGATGCACCCAACATTAGCTACACACAATGCATAAGTCATGACAATTGTGCTCTCAGGTTCTAGCGCTTATTTTAGAAGGTGATGACACAACATAAAAGTAAATAGATAGTCCCTTCGCAGAGGGAAGCAGTGATTTGCAGAGGTGCCAGAGCTCAAGTTTTTAAAACAGAGATAAATGATATTTTGAGACATGCACCCTTCTCATTTACTTCACGACCATCAGTTATCAATATCTCCCATGCTAAACGATGACCCACAAGTATAGGGGATCAATTGTAGCTCTTTTCGATAAGTAAGGGTGTCGAACCCAACGAGGAGCAGAAGGAAATGACAAGTAGTTTTCAGTAAGATAGTGTCTGCAAGTGCTGAAATTGTAAGTAGCGAGTAGTTTGATAAAAAGGTAATTTGTAACGAGCAAGTAACGATAATTGTGACAAGTATGTAGCAAGGTAGCCTAATCCTTTTGAGGCAAAGGACATGCCAAAATGATTTCTTATAATGAGTAAAGTGTTCTTGAGGGTACACGGGAATTTCATCTAGTCACTTTCATCATATTGGTTTGATTTGTGTTCGCTACTTTGATAATTTGATATGTGGGTGGTGTTGGGGAACATAGCAATAATTCAAATTTTCCTACGTGTCACCAAGATCAATCTAGGAGATGCTAGCAACGAGAGAGAGGGAGTGCATCGTCATACCCTTGAAGATCACTAAGCGGAAGCGTTGCAAGAACGCGGTTGGTGGAGTCGTACACGCAACGATTCAGATCGCGGTCGATTCCGATCTAAGCGCCGAACAACGGTGCCTCCGCATTCAACACACGTATAACCTGGGGATGTCTCCCCCTTCTTGATCTAGCAAGGGGAGAGGAGAAGTTGGGGGAGAACTCCGGCGGCACGACAGCGTGGTGGTGATGGAGCTCGTGGTTCTCCGGCAGAGCTTTGCCAAGCGCGACGGAGGAGGAGGTGTTGGAGAGGGGGAGGGCTGCGCCAGGGGAAGGGTACGGCTGCCCTCCCACCCCTACTATATACAGGGGCAATGGAGAGGGGGCCGGCCCCCCTAGATGGATATAGAGGGGGGCAAGGGGAGGCTTGCCCCCCAAGCCAGGTGGGGGCGCCCCCTCTAGGGTTTCCCCCAACCCTAGGCGCATGGGCCCTAGGGGCGAGTTGGCGCCCAGCCCACCTAAGGGCTAGTTCCCCTCTATATTCAGCCCATAGGGCCCTCCAGGGCAGGTGGACCCTCCCGGTGGACCCTCGGAACCCCTTCGGTGGTCCCGGTACAATACCAGTAACCCCCGATCACTTCCGGCGACCAATAAGGACTTCCCATATATAAATCTTCATCTCCAGACCATTACGAAACTCCTTGTGACGTCCGGGATCTCATCCGGGACTCCGAACAACCTTCGGTAACCACATACTATTTCCCATAACAACTCTAGCGTCACAAAACCTAAAGTGTGTAAACCCTACGGGTTCGGGAACCATGTAGACATGACCGAGACATCTCTCCGGCCAATAACCAACAGCGGAATCTGGATACCCATGTTGGCTCCCACATGTTCCACGATGATCTCACCGGATGAACCACGATGTCGGGGATTCAATCAATCCCGTATACAATTCCCTTTGTCCATCGGTATGTTACTTGCCCGAGATTCGATCGTCGGTATCTCTATACCTTGTTCAATCTCGTTACCGGCAAGTCTCTTTACTCGTTCTATAACGCATGATCTCGTGGCTAACTCCTTAGTCACATTGAGCTCGTTATGATGATGCATTACCGAGTGGGCCCAGAGATACCGCTCTGTCATATGGAGTGACAAATCCCAGTCTCGATTTGTGCCAATCCAACAGATACTTTCGGAGATACCTGTAGTGCACCTTTATAGCCACCCAGTTACGTTGTGATGTTTGGTACACCCAAAGCATTCCTACGGTATTCGGGAGTTGCACAATCTCATGGTCTAAGGAAATGATACTTGACATTAGAAAAGCTTTAGCAAACGAACTACACGATCTTGTGCTACACTTAGGATTGGGTCTTGCCCATCACATCATGCTCCTAATGATGTGATCCCGTTATCAATGACATCCAATGTCCATGGTCAGGAAACCATGACCATCTATTGATCAACGATCTAGTCAACTAGAGGCTTACTAGGGACATATTACGATCTATGTATTCACACATGTATTATTGTTTCTAGTTAATACAATTATAGCATGAACAATAGACAATTATCATGAACACAAAAATATAATGTAGCGACCCGACCTCAGACGGTCAAGTCTCTGTGTATCTATGCTATCCCTGGATCGGTATGCTAGCACACACAGTACATCAATGTATATATCAAAGTGCAATCACATGTATAAGTAACAAAAAAGCTGATATATACCTTAAGAATCTCAGCGGAAATAGGCAAACGGGTGTGGAGTCCCATCAACGCCATCGGCAAGTTGAGTGCGGACCGTAACCCTATCGTATCACTTACTCGTCGGATAATACCTGCAACATAATATGTTGCAGCCGTGTAGGTCAGTACATTGAATGTACTGGCAAGTCACACCACAAGAGATGAATAAATGTCCTATTTGTACATGCAATATGGTTGGTGGTTGGTTCTAAATTTAATTTGCATAAAGCTGATTTTTCCCTATTATCAAAAGAATATCATATTGTTACTACACAATTCATCATAATATGATTGAGATGGTTGCTCCATTCAATCTATACCCAAATTCATTAAAACCCATTTGATTATTTAGAGTGATGGGATTGCTCAATTCCCACTTTCTAGATGCTCAAATTGTCCATAACCAGGGACACGGCTAATCGATTAGTTTTACACTCTGCAGAGTTTTGCACACTTTTCCCCACGAGACTCGATCATCTCCTTTGTAGTCCTCGCACTGCCTGGTGTTTGAGAGCCGGAAGATCGAGACATAGTCTTTCTGAAGTGTTCCCTCTTAACCCTGGGTAGACCGGTACACCTACATATATATAACTACATCTGCTAGTCTACCACTGTAAGAGGTCACACAACGTACTCAACTAAGCCAGAGCCCATAATAGCTGGCTGTGCAGGTAAGCTTCTAGTCATGAAAAATTGATGAATCCCTTTGAGCCTGGGTGGCAGTCCATAGGGTGATCACACGGGTACTCCGGGATCCCCTGGGCAAGTCCACTGGTTTCTCCAGGGTGCCCCTTACCAATCCACCCAGATGTGTGTTAATGTTGCCACCTTAATGTTACCCTTAATTATTATATCACTCGCAACTTTCATGATCTCACATACCAATCCTCGTCTACAATGGCATAACAAAAATTCCTACAACATTGGCGACAAAGAAGTAAAGGCTCAGACCTACCTCATTGCACTACTAGGTTTATAATATAACCAACTAACATATTCATGCAAACCCTACATCAAAGGACTAAATGTGATAGGTGGGAACCCGATGAACGAGTTCACGCCCGAGGGTGGCCCGATCTTCATGTTGTAGGATCGAATCGGGAGGGATAACTAGCTGCAAGCAGCCGGGATAACTAGCTTTATACCTGCCAAGGTTGGATGCAACCCGTACGTTGGGGATGGCTGACCGAAGCTACAAGAACTCCAACCCGCTGTCCGAACAATCGCAGAACCACAAACCGGGACTAATCCACACAAAATGGACGGAACCGTAGAGCACGAACTAGGGGGAACCAGAGACTCCTTCTCGCGAATCCGATGAACTCACAAGAGAAAAGGTAGCAAGATCTCTCGGATCTCTCTAGCAGTCTTGCTGCATAAGCTTGTAGCTGAATGTTTTGACAAAAGGTGTCTAGAGGATGGGGGAGATGGGGTTTTATAGAAGGGACAACCCCCCTTAGCTAGGTGTGAAAATGTTTTCAAAAGTAAGCAGGTTTGCATGGCTTCCTTGGGTGAATAAGCAGTCAACTTTGGGAGTTGTTGCAGAGCTCCTCGGAAATTTGCGAAGTCTTAACAGCCTGGACACCTTCCACGAGAATGACTAGAACTTTTGACTCACAACTCCAAATGATGTGAGGTTTTTTGCATTGGAAAGATAATTTGATGTAGCTTCTGTTGATGTACCCCTATGGCCCCGTCTCTCCACCATATGGGTGTGCCACACCAAAACATCAAAGGTAAAAACTGACAGCATCAGCTTCACTTGAAACTTGTTTTCTCCAAACTTGTTCCTCCAAAGCGGTTGCTTCAAGAGCTCATAGGTTGCTGGATTGCTTCCATGTTATACCTAAGTTCAACCAACAACAATGGAGATGAAAGCATAGTTGTGTCATCAAGGTTACAAGGTAAACTTAAGTTAGCGTTCACCTGGTCACTTATTTGTTTGGCGCGACTTCTTGTGATTGGACCTATAATTGTTGTAGACTTGTTGATGGTTGTGGTGTCCTCATCAAAATGCATACATAAAACATAGGTATAAAAATATATGATCAAGATGTAACTTGCCTTGTACTGTTGATGAAGATGAAATATTCTATTGAGTCGTCTCTCCTTCTTGTTACGATATATCTAATGATATAAGAAAGTACTTTAACACACAACAACATACAAACAAGGATCCAAATAAAATATTCAAATTACAATACAAATAAATAAAAAACATTCCTACATAAGTTGTTAGAACTTGGTTACGGGTTGAGATAAGATCAAGAATGAAAATATGATATAGGTTTTGTTCTAGGGTTGGGTCAAAGTGGAGATCACAGGCTGAAGAGTTGTGAGGCAAGGTTCTACGACAAAGTCTATAATGAAAATGGTAGATGGAGTTTATGGCACAAAGATTTATGTTACAAAATGTATGTAACATCTCGTGAAGTCTAAATTTGTATAATGATAGCATATGACCAGAGAGGTTCCTAATGATCTTCTCAAGAAAGCTGAATCAAGAATCAAATTAAACTAATGATGAAATTGAATTACAATAAAAGAAAAACTATATGAAGTGTTAAGGTTGAAACAGTGGCTAGACATAGATGAACAATTAGGAAAAAATTCTAACAGCAAGATATGGACCGAAAGATCAATTTTGCTGAAGGAAACATTTTCAAAAGAATTACAGATTAATAGATATAGCAAAAATACTCAAATAAAAATTTTAAATTTGTGTCAAATTTAATTTACCAAAAGTGAAATATTTTCGTCTCATGATAAACTTCGTGTTTCAACAAATCCGTGGATATATAATTTGTCGAATTCAGACTTACGGTCTAGGAGATATGAATTTCCGAAGTTTGAGTATTTTTCTGAAAAACAATTACGGGATTTACACAGTGTTCACCGGAGTTAGTCGCCGGAGTTGGGGAAAAAGGTCGCCGGAGTTGAGGAAGAAGGCCCCCAATGTCAAGTAGTAGCAGAACGGCGAAGAGGTCGACAAGGGGAGTCCTTTGGATAAGATCACAGGCTCGGACTTGTCCCGTGGCGACGTGGAGCGGCCGTCGGAGTTGCCGAACTCTGACGAGCAATTGCTCGCACATGAGGAGGTTCAGAGAGGGGTGTTCGGATGGGCTAGTGAGTGGCTTCGAGGCTCTCGTCTGGGTACCTTTTATAGGAGCAGGGGAGGTTAGAATTCGAGCAGGGGCGTTCGTCCATATTATGGTGTTAATGGTGAACGTTACTGCGCTCTAGGTGGCCATTAGGGCGCGGTTTAGTGTGGGTAACGGAAGGGAAGGAGTTAGGGCAAAGTGGGGGATCCGTCCAGAGGGTTTTTGGGCGAGGGAGAGGAAGAGGAGGGGAGGAAGAGGTGGATGCAACCATGGTTGTTCTCTGTACGTTCTAGGTTCTGTAGATGCGCATGGGGAAGAAGAAGATGAGGTGGGCTGGGCAAGAGAGGGAATAAGTGGTCCAAGCCAAATTTGGTTTGGAGGGAGCAAATAACCCGTGGGTTTCAAAAAATAAAATAAAAATGAATTACAAATGAACAAGAGGAAGATGGACTTGGTCCAGTACGTGTACAAAAGTTTACTTACAACAGAAAAATAAAATGTTTACATTATTCTCAATATTATTTAGAGTTTTGCAAATTCACAAAATTATAATTGTGCCATATTAAATATTTTCAAATATATTTTTGGAGAAGTCACATTATCTCCTCTCGTTAAATTTTATTTGAATAATTTGGAAATATTTGAACAACAGTAAAACTCTAAATAATATCATATTTCAATTGGAACTCCAAAATCCAAACAAACTCCATATGAAATATTCATCCACCACATTTGAGAAAGTCATCTTATTCTCACTCCAAAATTGTGATTGTGGTTTCCAATATTTCAAAAAGAGTCAAACAAAAATTAAAGCCCTTTGATTTTCTTGAATAAACTTCCCCAACCATAGTTATCTTTATTGGACAAAATGTTACCCAACTTTTATAACATGATTAGAAAAAGTTTTAAACAAGAACTCAAAAGGTTTGAATTCTCGTGAAAATAAAATAATTTCACACAATCCATCACATAACAATCAAACAAACAATCCTATTTATTTATTGAATACAACATTCTAAAATATAGAATTTTGGGATGTTACATATAATAATAACCACTTTATTATTGCCTCTAGGGCATATTTCCAACAGTCTCCCACTTGAACTAGAGTCAATAATCTAGTTACATTGTGATGAATCGAACACACATAGAGTTCTGGTGTTGATCATGTTTTGCTCGCGGAAGAGGTTTAGTCAATGGATCCGCGACATTCAGATCCGTATGCACTTTACAAATATCTATGTCTCCAACCTGAATATATTCACGAATGGAGTTGAAGCGACGCTTGATATGCCTGGTCTTCTTGTGAAACCTGGGCTCCTTGGCAAGGGCAATAGCTCCAGTATTGTCACAGAAGAGAGTCATCGGGCCCGACGCATTGGGAATAACTCCTAGGTCGGTGATGAACTCCTTCATCCAGACTGCTTCCTGTGCTGCCTCCGAGGCTGCTATGTACTCCGCTTCACATGTAGATCCCGCCACGACGCTTTGCTTGCAACTACACCAGTTGACTGCCTTACCATTCAAAATGTACACGTATCCGGTTTGTGACTTGGAGTCATCCAGATCTGTGTCGAAGCTAGCATCGACGTAACCCTTTACGACGAGCTCTTCGTCACCTCCATAAACGAGAAACATATCCTTAGTCCTTTTCAGGTACTTTAGGATATTCTTGACCGTTGTCCAGTGTTCCATGCCGGGATTACTTTGGTATCTCCCTACCAAACTTACGGGAAGGTTCACATCAGGTCTGGTACACAACATGTCATACATAATAGACCCTATGGCTGAGGCATAGGGGATGACACTCATCTTTTCTCTATCTTCTGCCGAGGTCGGGCATTGAGCCATGCTCAATTTCACACCTTGCAATACAGGCAAGAACCCCTTCTTGGACTGATCCATATTGAACTTCTTCAATATCTTGTCAAGGTATGTGCTTTGTGAAAGACCAATGAGGCGTCTCGATCTATCTCTATAGATCTTGATGCCTAATATGTAAGCAGCTTCTCCAAGGTCCTTCATTGAAAAACACTTATTCAAGTAGGCCTTTATGCTTTCCAAGAATTCTATATCATTTCCCATCAATAGTATGTCATCCACATATAATATGAGAAATGCTACAGAGCTCCCACCCACTTTGTTGTAAACACAAGCTTCTCCACAAGTCTGCGTAAACCCAACACTTTGATCATCTCATCAAAGCGAATGTTCCAACTCCGAGATGCTTGCACCAGCCCATAGATTGAGCGTTGGAGCTTGCATACCTTGTCAGCATTCTTAGGATCGATAAAACCTTCCGGCTACATCATATACAATTCTTCCTTAAGGAAACCATTAAGGAACGCTGTTTTGATGTCCATTTGCCATATCTCATAATCATAGAATGCGGCAATTGCTAACATGATTCGGACGGACTCCAGCTTCGCTACGGGTGAGAAGGTCTCATCGTAGTAAACCCCTTGAACTTGTCGATAACCCTTAGTGACAAGCCGAGCCTTATAGATGGTCACGTTACCATCTGCATCTGTCTTCTTCTTAAAGATCCATTTATTTTCTATGGCTTGCCGATCATCGGGCAAGTCTGTCAAAGTCCATACTTTGTTTTCATACATGGATTCTATCTCGGATTTCATGGCTTCAAGCCATTTGTTGGAATCCGGGCCCGCCATCGCTTCTTCATAGTTCGAAGGTTCACCGTTGTCTAACAACATTATTTCCAAGACAGGGTTGCCGTACCACTCTGGTGCTAAACGTGTCCTCATGGACCTACGAAGTTCAGTAGCAACTTGATCCAAAGTTTCATGATCATCATCATTAACTTCCTCTCTAGTCGGTGCAGGCACCACAAAAACATCTTCCTGAGCTGCGCTACTTTCCGGTTCAAGAGGCAGTACCTCATCAAGTTCTACTTTCCTCCCACTTATTTCTTTCGAGAGAAAATCTTTCTCTAGAAAGGATCCATTCTTGGCAACAAAGATCTTGCCTTCTGATCTGAGGTAGAAGGTATACCCGATAGGTTCCTTAGGGTATCCTATGAAGACACATTTTTCTGACTTGGGTTCGAGCTTTTTAGGTTGAAGTTTCTTGACATAAGCATCGCATCCCCAAACTTTCAGAAACGACAGCTTAGGTTTCTTTCCAAACCATAATTCATACGGTGTCGTCTCAACGGATTTCGACGGAGCCCTATTTAAAGTGAATGCGGCAGTCTCTAAAGCATAACCCCAAAATGATAGCGGTAGATCGGTAAGAGACATCATAGATCGCACCATATCCAATAGAGTGCGATTACGAAGTTCGGAAACACCATTTTGCTGAGGTGTTCTAGGTGGCGTGAGTTGTGAAACAATTCCACATTTCCTTAAGTGCGTGCCAAACTCGTGACTCAACTATTCTCCTCCACGATCTGATCGTAAAAACTTTATTTTCCTGTCACGTTGATTCTCTACCTTACTCTGAAATTCCTTGAACTTTTCAAAGGTCTCTGACTTGTGTTTCATTAAGTAGACATACCCATATCTACTTAACTCATCAGTGAGGGTGAGAACATAACGATAGCCACCGCGAGCCTCAAGGCTCATTGGACCGCACACATCAGTATGTATGATTTCTAATAAGTTGGTTGCTCGCTCCATTGTTCCAGAGAACGGAGCCTTGGTCATTTTGCCCATGAGGCATGGTTCGCACGTGTCAAATGATTCATAATCAAGAGACTCCAAAAGTCCATCTGCATGGAGTTTCTTCATGCGTTTGACACCAATGTGACCAAGGCGGCAGTGCCACAAGTATGTGGGACTATCATTATCAACCTTACATCTTTTAGCATTCACACTATAAATATGTGTAACATCACGTTCGAGATTAAACAAAAATAAAACATTGACCAGTGGGGCATGACAATAAAACATATCTCTCATATAAATAGAACAACCATTATTCTCGGATTTAAATGAGTAGCCTTCTCGCATTAAACGAGATCCAGATACAATGTTCATGCTCAAAGCTAGTACTAAATAACAATTATTGAGGTTTAAAACTAATCCCGTAGGTAGATGTAGAGGGAGCGTGCCGACGGCGATCACATCGACCTTGGAACCATTCCCGACGCGCATCGTCACCTCGTCCTTCGCCAGTCTCCGCTTATTCCGCAGCTCCTGTTTTGAGTTACAAATATGAGCAACCGCACCGGTATCAAATACCCAGGAGCTACTATGAGCGCTGGTAAGGTACACATCAATAACATGTATATCACATATACCTTTGGCGTTGTCGGCCTTCTTATCCGCTAAGTACTTGGGGCAGTTCCGCTTCCAGTGACCATTTCCCTTACAATAAAAGCACCGAGTCTCGGGCTTGGGTCCATTCTTTGGCTTCTTCCCGGCAACTGATTTACCAGGCACAACAACTCCCTTGTCGTCCTTCTTGAAGTTCTTCTTACCCTTGCCTTTCTTGAAACTAGTAGTTTTATTCACCATCAACACTTGATGTTCCTTTTTGATTTCCACCTCCGCTGATTTCAGCATTGAATATAACTCAGGAATGGACTTCTCCATCCCTTGCATATTGTAGTTCATCACAAAGCTCTTGTAGCTAGGTGGAAGCGACTGGAGGATCCTGTCAATGACCGAGTCATCTGGAAGATTAACTCCCAGCTAAGACAAGCGGTTGTGCAACCCAGACATTTTGAGTATATGCTCGCTGACAGAACTATTTTCGTCCATCTTACAACTGTAGAACTTTTGGAGACTTCATATCTCTCGACCCGGGCATGAGCTTGGAAAACCATTTTCAACTCTTGGAACATCTCATATGCTCCGTGCTGCTCAAAACGCTTTTGGAGCCCCGGTTCTAAGCTGTAAAGCATGCCACACTGAACCAGGGAGTAATCATCACTACGCAACTACCAGGCGTTCATAACGTCTTGAGTTGCTGGGAAAATGGGTGCGTCACCTAGCGGTGCTTCAAGGACATATGCTTTCTTGGCAGCTATGAGGATGATCCTCAAGTTACGGACCCAATCCGTATAGTTGCTACTGAAGGAAATATGCCCTAGAGGCAATAATAAAGTTATTATTTATTTCTTTATATCATGATAAATGTTTATTATTCATGCTAGAATTGTATTAACCGGAAACGTAATACATGTGCGAATACATAGACAAACAGAGTGTCACTAGTATGCCTCTACTTGACTAGCTTGTTGATCAAAGATGGTTATGTTTCCTAACCATAGACATGAGTTGTCATTTGATTAACGGGATCACATCATTAGGAGAATGATGTGATTGACTTGACCCATTCCGTTAGCTTAGCACTTGATTGTTTAGTTTGTTGCTATTGCTTTCTTCATGACTTATACATGTTCCTATGACTATGAGATTATGCAACTCCCGTTTACCGGAGGAACACTTTGTGTGCCACCAAACGTCACAACGTAACTGGGTGATTATAAAGGTGCTCTACAGGTGTCTCCGAAGGTACTTGTTGGGTTGGCGTATTTCGAGATTAGGATTTGTCACTCCGATTGTCGGAGAGGTATCTCTGGGCCCATTCGGTAATGCACATCACTATAAGCCTTGTAAGCATTGCAACTAATGTGTTAGTTGTGGGATGATGTATTACGGAATGAGTAAAGGGACTTGCTGGTAATGAGATTAAACTAGGTATTGAGATAACGACGATCGAATCTAGGGCAAGTAACATACCGATGACAAAGGGAACAACGTATGTTGTTATGTGGTTTGACCGATAAAGATCTTCATAGAATATGTGGGAGCCAATATGAGCATCCAAGTTCTGCTATTGGTTATTGACCGGAAACGTGTCTCGGTCATGTCTACATTGTTCTCGAACCCGTAGGGTCCGCACGCTTAAAGTTCGATGACAGTTATATTATGAGTTTATGTGTTTTGATGTACCGAAGGTAGTTCGGAGTCCCGGATGAGATCGGGGAAATGACGAGGAGTCTCGAAATGGTCGAGATGTAAAGATCAATATATTGGACGACTATATTCGGATATCGGAAAGGTTCCGAGTGATTCGGGTATTTTTTGGAGTACCGGAGAGTTACGGGAATTCGCCGGGGAGTATATGGGCCTTATTGGGCTTTAGAGGAAAGAGAGAGGAGAGGCCGCGCCCCCCCAATGCCTAGTCCGAATTGGACTAGGGGGAGGGGCTGCGCCCCCTCCTTCCTTCTCTTCCCTCTTCTCTTTCCTTGACTCCTACTCCTACTACTTGGAAGGGGAGGAATCCTACTCCCGGTGGGAGTAGGACTCCTCCAGGGCGCGCCATAGGGGCCAACCCTCTCCCCCTCCTCCACTCCTTTATATACGTGGCCAGGGGGCACCCCATAGACACAACAATTGATTTGATCTTTTAGCCGTGTGCGGTGCCCCCCTCCACCATAGTCCACCTCGATAATACTGTAGCGGTGCTTAGGCGAAGCACTGCGTTGGTAGAACATCATCATCGTCACCATGCCGTCATGCTGACGAAACTCTCCCTCAACACTCGGCTGGATCGGAGTTCGAGGGACGTCATCGGGCTGAACGTGTGCTGAACTCGGAGGTGCCATGCGTTCAGTACTTGATCGGTCGGATCGTGAAGACGTACATCTACATCAACCGCGTTGTGCTAATGCTTCCGCTTTCGGTCTACGAGGGTACATAGACAACACTCTCCCCTCTCGTTGCTATGCATCACCATGATCTTGTGTGTGCGTAGGATTTCTTTTTGAAATTACTACGTTCCCCAACAGTGGCATTCGAGCCAGGTTTTATGCGTAGATGTTATATGCACGAGTAGAACACAAGTGAGTTGTGGGCGATACAAGTCATACTGCTTACCAGCATGTCATACTTTGGTTCGGCGGTATTGTTGGATGAAGCGGCCCGGACCGACATTATGCATATGCTTACGCGAGACTAGTTCTACCGACGTGCTTTGCGCACAGGTGGCTGGCGGGTGTCAGTTTCTCCAACTTTAGTTGAACCGAGTGTGGCTACGCCCGGTCCTTGAGAAGGTTAAAACAACACTAACTTGACGAACTATCATTGTGGTTTTGATGCGTAGGTAAGAATGGTTCTTGCTCAGCCCGTAGCAGCCACGTAAAACTTGCAACAACAAAGTAGAGGACGTCTAACTTGTTTTTGCAGATGTTGTGATGTGATATGGTCAAAACATGATGCTATATTTTATTGTATGAGATGATCATGTTTTGTAACCAAGTTATTGGCAACTGGCAGGAGCCATATGGTTGTCGCTTTATTGTATGCAATGCAATCGCCCTGTAATTGCTTTACTTTATCACTATGCGGTAGCGATAGTCGTAGAAGCAATAGTTGGCGAGACGACAACGATGCTACGATGGAGATCAAGGTGTCGCGCTGGTGATTATGGTGATCATGATGGTGCTTCGGAGATGGAGATCACAAGCACAAGATGATGATGGCCATATCATATCACTTATATTGATTGCATGTGATGTTTATCTTTTATGCATCTTATTTTGCTTTGATTGACGGTAACATTATAAGATGATCTCTCACTAAATTTCAAGATAAAAGTGTTCTCCCTGAGTATGCACCGTTGCCAAAGTTCGTCGTGCCCAGACACCATGTGATGATCGGGTGTGATAAGCTCTACGTCCATCTACAACGGGTGCAAGCCAGTTTTGCACACGCAGAATACTCAGGTTAAACTTGACGAGCCTAGCATATGCAGATATGGCCTCGGAACATTGAGACCGAAATGTCGAGCGTGAATCATATAGTAGATATGATCAACATAGTGATGTTCACCATTGAAAACTACTCCATTTCACGTGATGATCGGTTATGGTTTAGTTGATTTGGATCACGTGATCACTTATATGATTAGAGGGATGTCTATCTAAGTGGGAGTTCTTAAGTAATATGATTAATTGAACTTTAATTTATCATGAACTTAGTCCTGGTAGTATTAGCATATCTATGTTGTAGATCAATAGCTCGCGTTTAGCTCCCCTGTTTTATTTTTGATATGTTCCTAGAGAAAACTAAGTTGAAAGATGTTAGTAGCAATGATGCAGATTGGATCCGTGATATGAGGTTTATCCTCATTGCTGCACAGAAGAATTATGTCCTTGATGCACCGCTAGGTGACAAACCTATTGCAGGAGCAGATGCAGATGTTATGAACGTTTGGCTAGCTCAATATGATGACTACTTGATAGTTTAGTGCACCATGCTTAAACAGCTTAGAATCGGGACTTCAAAGACGTTTTGAACGTCATGGACCATATGAGATGTTCCAGGAGTTGAAGTTAATATTTTAAGCAAATACCCGAGTTGAGAGATATGAAGTCTCCAACAAGTTCTATAGCTAATAGCTCAAGCAGTGAGCATGTGCTCAGATTGTGCGGGTACTACAATCGCTTGAATCAAGTGGGAGTTAATCTTCCAGATAAAATAGTGATTGACAGAATTCTCTAGTCACCATCACCAAGTTAGTAGAACTTTGTGATGAACTATAGTATGCAAGGGATAACGGAAACGATTCCCAAGCTCTTCGTGATGCTGAAATCGACGAAGGTAGAAATCAAGAAAAGCATCAAGTGTTGATGGTAAACAAAACCACTAGTTTCAAGTAAAGGGACAAAGGGAAGAATGGGGAACTTCAAGAAGAATGGCAAGCAAGTTGCTGCTCAAGTGAAAAAACCCAAGTCTGGACCTAAGCCTGAAACTGAGTGCTTCTACTGCAAAGGGACTGGTCACTAGAAGCGGAACTACCCCAAGTAATTGGCGAATAAGAAGGATGGCAAAGTGAACATAGGTATATTTGATATACATGTTATTGATGTGTACTTTACTAGTGTTTATAGCAACCCCTCAGTATTTGATACTAGTTCAGTTGCTAAGAATAGTAACTCAAAACGGGAGTTGCAGAATGAACAGAGACTAGTTAAGGGTGAAGTGACGATGTGTATTGGAAATGGTTCCAAGATTGATATGATCATCATCGCACACTCCCTATACTTTCGGGATTAGTGTTAAACCTAAAATATTTAGTGTTTGCGTTGAGCATGAATATGATTGGATCATGTTTATTGCAATACGGTTATTCATGTAAGTTAGAGAATAATTGTTGTTCTGTTTACATGAATAAAACCTTCTATGGTCATACACCCAATGAAAATGGTTTGTTGGATCTCGATCGTGGTGATACACACTTTCATAATATTGAAGCCAAAAGATGCAAAATTAATAATGATAGTGCAACTTATTTGTGGCACTGCCGTTTAGGTCATATTGGTGTAAAGCACATGAAGAAAATCCATGCTGATGGGCTTTTGGAATCACTTGATTATGAATCAGTTGATGCTTGTGAACCATGCCTCATGGGCAAGATGACTAAGACTCCGTTCTCCGGAACAACGGAGCGAGCAAAAGATTTGTTGGAAATCATACATACTGATGTATGTGGTCCGATGAATATTGAGGCTCGCGACAGGTATCATTATTTTCTGATCTTCACAGATGATTTGAGCAGACATGAGTATATCTACTTGATGAAACACAAGTCTGAAACATTTGAAAAGTTCAAAGAATTTCAGAGTGAAGTGGAGAATCATCGTAACAAAAATAAAAGTTTCTATGATATGATCGTAGAAGTAAAATATTTGAGTTACGAGTTTGGCCTTCAGTTAAAACAATGTGAAATAGTTTCACTACTCACGCCACCTGGAACACCACAGTGTAATGGTGTGTCCGAACGTCGTAACCATACTTTATTAGATATGGTGCGATCTATGATGTCTATTACCGATTTACCACTATCATTTTGGGGTTATGCATTAGAGACAGCTACATTCACGTTAAATAGGGCACCATCTAAATTCGTTGAGACGACACCGTATGAACTATGGTTTGGCAAGAAACCTAAGCTGTCATTTCTTAAAGTTTGAGGTTGCAATGCTTATGTGAAAAAGTTTCAACCTGATAAGCTCAAACCCAAATCAGAGAAGTGCGTCTTCATAGGATACCCAAAAGAAAATGTTGGGTACACCTTCTATCACGGATCCGAAGGCAAGATATTCATTGCTGAGAATGGATCCTTTCTAGAGAAGGAGTTTCTCTTGAAAGAAGTGAGTAGGAGGAAAGTAGAACTTGATGAGGTAACTATACCTGCTCCCTTATTGGATAGTAGTTCATCACAGAAATCTGTTCCTGTGACTACTACACCAATTAGTGAGGAAGCTAATGATGGTCATGTAACTTTAGATCAAGTTACTACCGAACCTCATAGGTAAACCAGAGTGAGATCCGCACCAGAGTGGTATAGTAATCCTGTTCTGGAGGTCATGTTACTTGACCATGACGAACCTACGAACTATGAGGAAGGGATGATGAGCCCATTCCGCGAAATGGCTTGAGGCCATGAAATCTGAGATGAGATCCATGTATAAGAACAAAGTATGGACTTTGATTGACTTGCCCAAAGATCGGCGAGCCATTGAGATTAAATGGATCTTCAAGAGGAAGACGGGCGCTGATAGTAGTGTTACTATCTACAAAGCTAGAATTGTCGCAAAAGGTTTTCGACAAGTTCAAGGTGTTGACTACGATGAGAGTTTCTCACTCGTATCTATGCTTAAGTCTGTCCAAATTATGTTAGCAATTGCCACATTTTATGAAATCTGGCAAATGGATAAACAAAACTACATTCCTTAATGGATTATTAAAGAAGAGTTGTATATGATGCAACAAGAAAGTTTTGTCAATCCTAAAGGTGCTAACAAAATATGCAAGCTCCAGCGATCCATCTATGGACTGGTGCAAGCATCTTAGAGTTGGAATATACACTTTGATAAGTTGATCAAAGCATATAGTTTTATACAGACTTGCGGTGAAGCCTGTATTTACAAGAAAGTGAGTGGGAGCACTGCAGCATTTCTGATAAGTATATGTGAATGAAATATTGTTGATCGGAGATAATGTAGAATTATTCTGCAAAGCATAAAGGAGTGTTTGGAAGGAGTTTTTCAAAGAAAGACCTTGGTGAAGCTGCTTACATATTGAGCATCAAGATCTACAGAGATAGATCAAGACGCTTGATAAGTTTTTCAATGAGTACATACCTTGACAAGATTTTGAAGTAGTTCAAAATGGAACAGTCGAAGAAAGAGTTCTTGCCTATGTTACAAGGTGTGAAACTGAGTAAGACTCAAAGCCCGACCACGGCAGAAGATAGAAAGAGAATGAAAGTCATTCCCTATGCCTTGGCCATAGGTTCTATAAAATATGCCATGCCATGTACCATATCTATCGTATACCCTACACTGATTTTGGCAAGGGAGTACAATAGTGATCTAGGAGTAGATCACTGGACAGCGGTCAAAATTATCCTTAGTGGAATAAGGATATATTTCTCGATTATGGAGGTGACAAAAAAAGGGTTCGTCATAAAGGGTTACGCCGATGCAAATTTTGACACCGATCCAGATGACTCTAAATCTCAACCTGGATACATATTGAAAGTGGGAGCAATTAGCTAGAGTAGCTCCGTGCAGAGCATTGTTGACATAGAAATTTGCAAAATACTTACAGATCTGAATGTGGCAGACCCGTTGACTAAACTTCTCTCACAAGCAAAACATGATCACACCTTAGTACTCTCTGGGTGTTAATCACATGGCGATGTGAACTAGATTATTGACTCTAGTAAACCCTTTGGGTGTTGGTCACATGTCGATGTGAACTATGGGTGCTAATCACATGGTGATGTGAACTACTGGTATTAAATCACATGGCGATGTGAACTAGATTATTGACTCTAGTGCAAGTGGGAGACTGAAGGAAATATGCCCTAGAGGCAATAATAAAGTTATTATTTTTTTCTTTATATCATAATAAATGTTTATTATTCATGCTAGAATTGTATTAACCGGAAACATAATACATGTGTGAATACATAGACAAACAGAGTGTCACTAGTATGCCTCTACTTGACTAGCTCGTTGATCAAAGATGGTTATGTTTCCTAACCATAGACATGAGTTGTCATTTGATTAATGGGATCACATCATTAGGAGAATGATGTGATTGACATGACCCATTCCGTTAGCTTAGCACTTGATCGTTTAGTTTGTTGCTATTGCTTTCTTCATGACTTATACGTGTTCCTATGACTATGAGATTATGCAACTCCCGTTTACCGGAGGAACACTTTGTGTGCCACCAAACGTCACAACGTAACTGGGTGATTATAAAGGTGCTCTACATGTGTCTCCGAAAGTACTTGTTGGGTTGGCGTATTTCGAGATTAGGATTTGTCACACCGATTGTCGGAGAGGTATCTCTGGGCCCACTCGGTAATGCACATCACTATAAGCCTTGCAAGAATTGCAACTAATGAGTTAGTTGCGGGATGATCTATTACGGAACGAGTAAAGAGACTTGCCGGTAACGATATTGTACTAGGTATTGAGATACCGACGATCGAATCTCGGGCAAGTAACATACCGATGACAAAGGGAACAACGTATGTTGTTATGCGGTTTAACCGATAAAGATCTTCGTAGAATATGTGGGAGCCAATATGAGAATCCAGGTTCCGCTATTCGTTATTGACCGAAAACGTGTCTCGGTCATGTCTACATTGTTCTCGAACCCGTAGGGTCCGCACACTTAAAGTTCGATGACGGTTATATTATGAGTTTATGTGTTTTGATGTACTGAAGGTAGTTCGGAGTCTCCGATGAGATCAGGGAAATTACGAGGAGTCTCGAAATGGTCGAGACGTAAAGATCGATATATTGGACGACTATATTCGCACATCGGAAAGGTTCCGAGTGATTCGGGTATTTTTCGGAGTACCGGAGAGTTACGGGAATTCGCCGGGGAGTATATGGGCCTTATTGGGCTTTAGAGGAAACAGAGAGGAGAGGCTGCCCCCCCAATGCCTAGTCCGAATTGGACTAGGGGGAGGGGCTGCGCCCCTCCTTCCTTCTCTTCCCTCTTCCCTTTCCTTGACTCCTACTCCTACTACTTGGAAGGGGAGGAATCCTACTCCCGGTGGGAGTAGGACTCCTCCAGGGCGCACCATAGGGGCCAGCCCTCTCCCCCTCCTCCACTCCTTTATATACGTGGCCAGGGGGCACCCCATAGACACAACAATTGATTTGATCTTTTAGCCGTGTGCGGTGCCCCCCTCCACCATGGTCCACCTCGATAATACTGTAGCGGTGCTTAGGCGAAGCCCTGCGTCGGTAGAACATCATCATCGTCACCACGCCGTCGTGCTGACGAAACTCTCCCTCAACACTCGGCTGGATCGGAGTTCAAGGAATGTCATCGGGCTGAACGTGTGCTGAACTCGGAGGTGTCATGCGTTCGGTACTTGATCGGTCGGATCGTGAAGACATACGACTACATCAACTGCGTTGTGCTAACACTTCCGCTTTCGGTCTACGAGGGTACGTGGACAACACTCTCCCCTCTCGTTGCTATGCATCACCATGATCTTGCATGTGCGTAGGATTTTTTTTGAAATTACTACGTTCCCCAACAGCTACCATCGTCTTTCAGCTTGGTTTTCTCTAGGAATGCGTTGAAGTTGAAGGCAACATTAGCATGGGCCTACAAGACATATTGTAAAGACATTTTAGACTAATTTCATGATAATTAAGTTCATCTAATCAAATTATTTAATGAACTCCCACTTAGACAGACATCCCTCTAGTCATCCTAGTGATACATGATCCGAATCGACTAGGTTGTGCCCGATCATCACGTGAGACGGACTAGTCATCAACGGCGTACATCTCCATGTTGATCGTATCTACTATACAACTCATGTTCGACCTTTCGGTCTCTCGTGTTCCGAGGCCATGTCCGTACATGCTAGGCTCGTCAAGTCAACCTAAGTGTTTTGCATGTGTAAATCTGGCTTACACCCGTTGTATGCGAACGTTAGAATCTATCACACCCGATCATCACGTGGTGCTTCGAAACAACGAACCTTCGCAATGGTGCACAGTTAGGGGGAACACTTTTCTTGAAATTTTAGTGAGGGATCATCTTATTTATGCTACCGTCGTTCTAAGCAAATAAGATGTAAACATGACAAACATCACATGCAAATCATAAAGTGACATGATATGGCCAATATCATCTTGCGCCTTTGATCTCCATCTTCGAGGCACGGCATGAACACCATCGTCACCGGCATGACACCATGATCTCCATCATCATGATCTCCATCATCGTGTCTTCATGAAGTTGTCTCGGCAACTATTACTTCTACTACTATGGCTAACAGTTAGCAATAAAGTAAAGTAATTACATGGCGTTTTCATTGACACACAGGTCATACAATAAATTAAGACAACTCCTATGGCTCCTGCCGGTTGTCATACTCATTGACATGCAAGTCGTGATTCCTATTACAAGAACATGATCAATTTCATACATCACATATATCATTCATCACATCCTTTTGGCCATATCACATCACATAGCATACCCTGCAAAAACAAGTTAGACGTCCTCTAATTGTTGTTGCATGTTTTACGTGGCTGCTATGGGTTTCTAGCAAGAACGTTTCTTACCTACGCAAAACCACAACGGTGATATGCCAATTGCTATTTACCCTTCATAAGGACCCTTTTCATCGAATTTGATCCGACTAAAGTGGGAGAGACATACACCCGCTAGCCACCTTATGCATCAAGTGCATGTTAGTCGGTGGAACCAGTCTCACGTAAGCGTACGTGTAAGGTCGATCCGGGCCGCTTCATCCCACAATGCCGCCGAATCAAGATAAGACTAGTAATGGTAAGAAAATTGAACAAATCATCGCCCACAACTGCTTTGTGTTCTACTTGTGCATAGAATATATGCATAGACCTAGCTCATGATGCCATTGTTGGGGAACGTAGCAATAATTCAAAATTTTCCTACGTGTCACCAAGATCAATCTAGGAGATGCTAGCAATGAGAGAGAGGGAGTGCATCTTCATACCCTTGAAGATCGCTAAGCAGAAGCGTTGCAAGAATGCGGTTGGTGGAGTCGTACACGCAGTGATTCAGATCACGGTCGATTCCGATCTAAGCGCCGAACAACGGCGCCTCCGCGTTCAACACACGTACAGCGCGGGGACGTCTCCTCCTTCTTGATCCAGCAAGGGGAGAGGAGAAGTTGAGGGAGAACTCCGACAACACGAAGGCGTGGTGGTGATGGAGCTTGTGGTTCTTCGGCAGAGCTTCGCCAAGCGCAACGTTGGAGGAGGTGTTGGAGAGGGGGAGGGCTGCGCCAGGGGAAGGGTGCGGCTGCTCTCCCACCCCCACTATATATAGGGGCAAGGGAGAGGGGGGCGGCCCCCTAGATGCATCTAGAGGGGGGGGGGCAAGGGGAGGCTTCCCCCCCCCCCAAGCCAGGTGGGGGGCGCCCCCTCTAGGGTTTCCCCCAACCCTAGGTGCATGGGCCCTAGGGGGGAGTGATACGTCTCCAACGTATCTATAATTTTTGATTGTTCCATGCTATTATATTATCTGTTTTGGATGTTAATGGGCTTATTTATACACTTTTATATTATTTTTGGGACTAACCTACTAACCCAAGGCCCAGTGCAAACTGCTGTTTTTTTTGCCTATTTCAGTGTTTCGCAGAAAAGGAATATCAAACGGAATCCAAACAGAATGAAACCTTCGGGAGAGTTATTTTTGGAACAAACGTGATCCAGTGGACTTGGAGTAGACGTTAAGAAAGAAACAAGGCGGCCACAAGGCAGGGAGGCGCGCTTGCCCCCTGGGCGCGCCCCCACCCTCGTGGGCCCCTCGCAGCTCCACTGACCTACTTCTTCCTCCTATATATATTCATATACCCCGAAAACATCCAAGAGCACCACGAAACCCTATTTCCACCGCCGCAACCTTCTGTACCCAAGAGATCCCATATTGGGGCCTTTTTCGGAGCTCCGCCGGAGGGGAAATCGATCACGGAGGGCTTCTACATCAACACCATAGCCTCTTCGATGATGTGTGAGTAGTTTACCACAGACCTTTGGGTCCATAGTTATTAGCTAGATGGCTTCTTCTCTCTCTTGGGATCTCAATACAATGTTCTCCTCGATCTTCTTGGAGATCTATTCGATGTAACTATTTTGCGGTGTGTTTGTTGAGATCTGATGGATTGTGGGTTTATGATCAAGTTTATCTATGAACAATATTTGATTCTTCTCTGAAATCTTTTATGTATGATTAGTTATCTTTGCAAGTCTCTTCGAATTATCAGTTTGGTTTGGCCTACTAGATTGATCTTTCTTGCAATGGGAGAAGTGCCTAGCTTTTGGTTCAATCTTGCGGTGTCCTTTCCCAGTGACAGCAGGGGCAGCAAGGCACGTATTGTATTGTTGCCATCGAGGATAAAAAGATGGGGTTTATATCATATTGCTTGAGTTTATCCCTCTATATCATGTCATCTTGCCTAATGCGTTACTCTGTTCTTATGAACTTAATACTCTAGATGCATGTTGGATAGCGGTCGATGTGTGGAATAATAGTAGTAGATGCAGAATCGTTTCGGTCTACTTGTCGCGGACGTGATGCCTATATACATGATCATGCCTAGATATTCTCATAATTATGCACTTTTCTATCAATTGCTCGAAGTAATTTGTTCACCCACCGCAATACTTATGCTATCTTGAGAGAAGCCACTAGTGAAACCTATGGCCCCCGGGCCTATCTTTTATCATATAAGTTTCCAATCTATTTTATTTTGCAATCCTTACTTTCAATCTATATCATAAAAATACCAAAAATATTTATCTTATTATTATTATTATCTCTATCAGATCTCACTCTCGTAAGTGACCGTGAAGGGATTGACAACCCCTTTATCGTGTTGGTTGCGAGGTTCTTATTTGTTTGTGTAGGTACGAGGGACTTGCGTGTAATCTCCTACTGGATTGATACCTTGGTTCTCAAAAACTAAGGGAAATACTTACGCTACTTTGCTCCATCACCCTTTCCTCTTCAAGGGAAAACCAACATAGTGCTCAAGAGGTAGCAGGGAGTTGGCGCCCAGCCCACCTAGGGGCTGGTTCCCCTCTATATTCAGCCCATAGGGCCCTCCAGGGCAGGCGGACCCTCCCGGTGGACCCCCGGAACCCCTTCGATGGTCCCGGTACAATACCGGTAACCCCCGAACACTTCCGACGACCGAATAAGGACTTCCCATATATAAATCTTCATCTCCGGACCATTCCGAAACTCCTCGTGACGTCCAATATCTCATCTAGGACTCCGAACAACCTTCAGTAACCACATACTATTTCCCATAACAACTCTAGCATCACCGAACCTTAATTGTGTAGACCCTACGGGTTCGGGAACCATGCAGACATGACCGAGACATCTCTCCGGCCAATAACCAACAGCGGGATCTGGGTACCCATGTTGGCTCCCACATGTTCCATGATGATCTCATCGGATGAACCATGATGTCGGGGATTCAATCAATCCCGTATACAATTCCCTTTGTCCATCCGTATGTTACTTGCCTAAGATCCGATCGTCGGTATCTCTATACCTCGTTCAATCTTGTTACCAGCAAGTCTCTTTACTCGTTCTATAACGCATGATCCCGTGGCTAACTCCTTAGTCACATTGAGCTCGTTACGATGATGCATTACCGAGTGGGCCCAGAGATACCTCTCTGACAAATCCCAGTCTCGATTCGTGCCAACCCAACAGATACTTTCGGAGATACCTGTAGTGCACCTTTATAGCCACCCAGTTACGTTGTGACGTTTGGTACGCCCAAATCATTCCTACGGTATCTGGGAGTTGCACAATCTCATGGTCTAAGGAAATGATACTTGACATTAGAAAAGCTTTAGCAAACGAACTACACGATCTTGTGCTACTTTTAGGATTGGGTCTTGTCCATCACATCATTCTCCTAATGATGTGATCCCGTTATCAATGACATCCAATGTCCATGGTCAGGAAACCATGGCCATCTATTGATCAACGAGCTAGTCAACTAGAGGCTTACTAGGGACATATTACGATCTATGTATTCACACATGTATTATGGTTTTCGGTTAATACAATTATAGCATGAACAATAGACAATTATCATGAACACGGAAATATAACAATAACCACTTTATTATTGCCTCTAGGGCATATTTCCAACAGGTGGACCGGTGCTTAGGTGCTGCTCTTACTTGATCAAACCTCCTACTTATGATTAACCCTCCCGCAAGCATCCGCAACTACGAGAAAAGTATTAAGAATAAATTCTAACCATAGCATTAAACTCTAGGATCCAATCGGTCCCTTACGGAATAGTGCATAAACTGGGGTTTAAGTTTCTGTCACTCTCGCAACCCACCATCTATTTACTACTCCACAATGCATCCCCTTAGGCCCAAATATGGTGAAGTGTCATGTAGTCGACGTTCACATGACACCACTAAGGGAATCACAACATACATACTATGAAAATATCGAACACATATCAAATTCACATGATTACTTGCAACATGATTTATCCCGTGACCTTAAGAATGAAGGCAACTACTCACAAACAACAAACATGCTCATGATCAGAGGGGTATTAATATGCATAATGGATCTGAACATATAGTCTTCCACCAAATAAACCATATAGTAATCAACTACAAGACGTAATCAACACTACCAGTCACCCACTACCAACAATCTATAGTTCCGGTAACAAGATTGAATATAAGAGATGAACTAGGGTTTGAGATGAGATGGTGCTGGTGAAGATGTTGATGGAGATTGCCCTCCCCAAGATGGGGGAGTTGTTGGTGATGATGACGACGATGATTTCCCCCGACAGAATCGCTCTGCCGCTGGGCAAAAGTGCTCCTGCCCAAGTCCCGCCTCGAGGCAGCGGCGCTCCATCCCGAGAGTATTATTCTGATTTTTTCTAGGTCAAAACCACTTTTATACCATAATATGGGCACCGAAGGTGGGTGGAGGAGGCCACAACCCACCAGGGTGCGCCCGGGGGGCCTGGCATGCCCAGGTGGGTTGTACCCACCTGGTGGCCCCCCTCTGGTACTTATTGGCTCCAATATTTCTTATATATCCCATAAAAAATCTTCGTAAAGTTTTAGCCTATTTGGAGTTGTGCAGAATAGGTGGCCTGATGTAGCTTTTCCAGGTCTAGATTTCCAGCTGCTGGAATTCTCCCTCTTGGTGTGTTCCTTGTAAATTATGGGAGAAAAGGCATTATAATTACTCCAGAAAGAATTATTATGGATAAAAACATTATAAATAACAACAAGGAAACATGATGCAAAATGGACATATCAACTCCCCTAAGCTTAGACATCGCTTGTCCTCAAGCGAAAACCAAAATCAAAAAACATGTCCACATGCTTTGAGAGAGAGAGGTGTCGATAAAAATAAAATACGGACATAGAAGCATCATGTTGATTATTATAACAGCAACAAAATTAAATATAGGACTTTTATCATAGGACTTTGATCATATACTTCCCATGAATAAGTAATAGTTCATCACACAATCGAAGTATAAAGAAAAAACTCTATTAGATACCAACAAACTATGTTCTCAGTCAACTTTGCAACTACAATTCATCATCTCTTCAGGAAGAGTCACATGTCGGAGCCTTTAAAGCAAGTCCACATACTCAACCATCATATAGTCTTCTATGATTGCTAACACTCACCTTGTACCCATGAACAAAATGTTTCAACCAAACACATAGAAAGATAGGGGCTTATGATTTTGCCTCCCAACATACTCACCTCAAGGGTGATGTCAACATTAATAAATCATGCCATCTATATTCAACTGGACATATGTGCCTAGATCTTTCCTCACCACTTGATGCTTGCCAAAAAGAGAAAAATAAAAGGAATAAAGAGAAAAACTTTGAATCTTTGCATAAAAGTAAAAGATAGGCCCTTCGCAGAGGGAAGCAGAGGTTGCCATGCACTTATTTGTTTGTATGCTCAATCCCTTAGTGCAAGAGAACGTCATGTTGTATTGCCCCTTAAGATGACAACCTTTAGTATGCAGTTTGTCGCTTTTATTCTTTGTCATCCAAGTTCGTACAACGCTCAATTTTCTCTTACACTAAATGATCTCACACTTTTAGAAGCAAATTTTTATTGCCCTTTTGCACCGATGACAACTTACTTGAGGGATCTTGCTCAATCCCTAGGTAGGTATGGTGGACTCCTGAGAAAGATTTGGGTTTTTGGGTTTTTGGATGCACAAGTAGTATCTCTACTTAGTACAGAATTTTTGGCTAGCAAAGATATGGGGCAAGCATCACATGTTAAAGGATCTATGACAATATGACTTCTATGTGAATATAAACAAACATAAAGCATTAAGTTGTCTTCCTTGTCCAACTTCAACAATTTTGGCATATAATGTTTTGATGAGGGCTCACAATCACAAAAGATTTCTAAGATAGTATATCTATATGTGAATCTTCTCTTCCCTTATTAATCCTTTCATGAGTTGCATCATTGACTAATGCTATGTTTGTCAATCTCTAATAAATTTTTCTTACTTATGATTTTCCTTATGTGGTGCTATCACTTACCATAGGATTAGTATATAATCTTTTTCATTATCTCTATCCTTTCTTTATTTCTTTCTTTCTTGTTTCTTTTCTTTTCTTTATTTTCAACATGAGAGTAAACAAAACAAAAACTCATACTAAACTTTATTATATAACTTGCACACAATTATAAGGATATATTACTAAGAAAAATTTTAAATAAGAAAGGATTGAACTAAACTTTATTTTATCTAAAGCAAAAGATTGAACTAAGATAAGTAAAAACAAAAAGATAGTGGGATGATACGATACCGGGGCACCTCCCCCAAGCTTGGCGAAAGCCTAGGGGAGTGCCCATACTCGATACTCAATTCTCTTTTGGTGGTGAAGAAGAGAATGGTGGTGGTGAATGAGAGGTCTTGTCCTCGTATTTCCATGGCAGTGGCCCAACAGATCTGTCAGAAAACAGCAAGAAAAGAGAACAGAGGATTTCTTCGCAATATGGTGGTTAATAGGTTCGTAAGTTTATATAGTTTTTTAATCTTGCAGGGCAAGTACATGGAATAAAAACGGAATACGGGAGGTGTCCCAGGTGGGCGCCCTGGTGTATTGTGCCCATCGGGGGACGCTTCCTGGGAGTTTCTTTATTTCCAAAATTTTAAAATATTCCAAGACTGAGAAAAAATATTTTTGCAGATTTTTCGAGTCCGTTTACTTACTGTATCACATACCTCCTTATTTTGACGATTCTGGAGTGTTCCAGAAGGACTCTTTTATGTGTTCTTCCGATGTCAAAGTTTGGATAATATTGCTTTCAACATTAATAGGCGTACCTGAGATATAATGCTTTATTTGTTGCCCGTTGACAACCTTCGGGTTAGTGCCTTCAAAATTGTTTATTTTAATTGCACCAGACAGATGTCTACTACACAACCTTCTTCTTGTAGACGTTGTTGGGCCTCCAAGTGCAGAGGTTTGTAGGACAGTAGCAAATTTCCCTCAAGTGGATGACCTAAGGTTTATCAATCCGTAGGAGGCGTAGGATGAAGATGGTCTCTCTCAAGAAACCCTGCAACCAAATAACAAAGAGTCTCTTGTGTCCCCAACACACCCAATACAATGGTAAATTGTATAGGTGCACTAGTTCGGCGAAGAGATGGTGATACAAGTGGTATATGGATAGTAGATATGGGTATTTATAATCTGAAATTATAAAAACAGCAAGGTAACGAATGATAAAAGTGAGCGTAAACGGTATTGCAATGCGTTGAAACAAGGCCTAGGGTTCATACTTTCACTAGTGTAAGTTCCCTCAACAATAATATCATAATTAGATCACATAACTATCCCTTAACATGCAACAAAGAGTCACTCCAAAGTCACTAATAGCGGAGAACGAACGAAGAGATTATGGTAGGGTACGAAACCACCTCAAAGTTATTCTTTCCAATCAATCCGTTGGGCTATTCCTATAGGTATCACAAACAGCCCTAGAGTTCGTACTAGAATAAAACCTTAAGACACAAATCAACCAAAACCCTAATGTCACCTAGATACTCCAATGTCACCTCAAGTATCCGTGGGTATGATTATACGATATGCATCACACAATCTCATATTCATCTATTCAACCAACACAAAGGACCTCAAAGAGTGCCCCAAAGTTTCTACCGGAGAATCACGACGAAAACGTGTGCCAACCCCTATGCATAGGTTCATGGGCAGAACCCGCAAGTTGATCACCAAAGCATACATCAAGTGAATCATGTGGTATCCCATTATCACCACAGATACACACGGCAAGACATACATCAAGTGTTCGCAAATCTTTAAAGACTCAATCCGATAAGATAACTTCAAAGGAGAAAATCAATCCATTACAAGAGAGTAGAGGGGGGAAGAAACATCATAGGACCCAAATATAATAGCAAAGCTCGCGATACATCAAGATCGTACCACCTCAAGAACACGAGAGAGAGAGAGAGACAAACGCATAGCTATTGGTACATACCCTCAGCCCCGAGGGAGAACTACTCCCTCCTCGTCATGGAGAGCACCGGGATGATGAAGATGGCCACCGGAGAGGGATTCCCCCTCCGGCAGGGTGCCGGAATGGGTCTAGATTGGTTTTCGGTGGCTACGGAGGCTTCTGGCGGCGGAACTCCCGATCTATTGTGCTCTCTGTTGGTTTTAGGGTATATGGAGATATATAGGCGGAAGAAGTACGTCAGGGGAGCCACAAGGGGCCCACGAGGGTGGAGGGCGCGCCCCCTACCTCGTGGCCTCCTCGAAGCTTCCCTTACGTGCACTTCAAGTCTTCTGGGCTTCTTTCCTTCCAAAAATGAGTTCCGTGAAGTTTCAGGTCAATTGGACTCTGTTTGATTTTCCTTCTCTTCGAAACTCTAAAACAAGGTAAAAACAGAAACTGGCACTGGGCTCTGGGTTAATAGGTTATTCCCAAAGATGATATAAAAGTGTATAATAAAGCCCATAAACATCCAAAACAGTAAATAATATAGCATGGAGCAATCAAAAATTATAGATACGTTGGAGACGCATCACAGACCAGTAAACCTCCTCGATGACATATGGGCCTTCCCATTTGGAGAGGAGTTTTCCTGCAAAGAATCTGAAATGATAGTTGTACAAAAGAACATATTCTCCGACTTTAAACTCACGTTTTTGAATTCTTTTGTCATGCCATCTTAACTTTCTCTTTAAATAACTTTGCGTTCTCATATGCTTGGGTTCTCCATTCATCCAATGAGCTTATATCAAATAACCTCTTTTCACCAGCAAGTTTGAAATCATAATTGAGTTCTTTAACTGCCCAGTATGCTTTATGTTCTAACTCAATAGGCAAATGACAAGCCTTTCCATAAACCATTTTATAAGGAGACATACCCATATGATTTTTATATGCTGTCCTGTAAGCCCAAAGTGCATCATCTAATTTCTTAGACCAATTCTTCCTGGACCTATTAACAGTCTTTTGCAAGATTAACTTTATTTCTCTATTGCTAAGTTCAACTTGACCACTAGACTGAGGATGATAAGGTGATGCAATTCTATGGTTAACATCATACTTAGCAAGCATTTTACGGAAAGCACCATGAATAAAGTGTGAACCACCATCAGTCATTAAATATCTAGGGACTCCAAACCTTGGGAAAAATAACTTCCTTAAGCATTTTAATAGAGGTGTTGTGATCAGCACTACTGGTTGGAATAGCTTCTACCCATTTAGTAACATAATCAACAACAACCAAAATATGTGTATACCCATTAGAGGAAGGAAAAGCTCCCATGTAATCAAATCCCCAAACATCAAAAGGTTCAACAGCAAGTGAATAATTCATAGGCATTTCTTGACGCTTACCAATATTACCTATTGAAAGGATCGATATAGTTGACTAGAGGGGGGGGGGTTGAATAGGCAACTAACAATTTTTAGCTTTTATTTACCAATTTAAACTTTGCATCAAAGTAGGTTGTCTAGATATGCAATTAGGTGAGCAACCTATATGATGCAACAAGAATAAGTAAACATGCAAGCAAGGAATGTAACACAAGATAAGCTTGCACGAGTAAAGGGATGAGATAACCAAGAGTGGACTCGGTGAAGACGAGGATGTGTTACCGAAGTTCCTTCCTTTTGAGGGGAAGTACATCTCCGTTGGAGCGGTGTGGAGGCACAATGCTCCCCAAGAAGCCACTAGGGCCACCGTATTCTCCTCACGCCCTCACACAATGCGAGATGTCGTGATTCCACTATTGATGCCCTTAAAGGCGGCAACCGGACCTTTACAAACAAGGTTGGGGTTCTCCCCACAACTTAATTGGAGGCTCCCAGCGAAACCCGAGAGCTTCACCACAATGGAATGTGGCTCTGAAGTGACCTCTTCCGTCTAGGGCGCCCAAGCATCCAAGAGTAACAAAATCCACACAAGAAAGTATGGGGGAATCAAATATACTTTGGTGGAAGTGTAGATCTAGGTCTCCTCCTTCAATCCCTAGCAAATCAACGAGTTTGAGTGGCTAGAGAGAGATCAGGCAAGTGAGCTTTAATGGCAGTAATGGAGGAGAGAGAGAGAGGCAAGAGGTAGGTGGGGGGTAGGAGAAGCACCTCCTTAAATAGCCCCCCACAGACCCAACCGTTATGTGCAGAAATGCATAGGAGCGGTACATGTGCAATATGCACTGGTACAGCCGGTGAATGCGGGAAACCCCTGCTAGGGCACCAGGGCGGTACTTCCGGTGGCGCACCCGATAGTACCGGTCTATCGGAATAAATTGGAACTACCGCACTACCACCGCTCAACTACCAGGCTACATACAGAAAGTAAACCCCTCAGGCCGGTAGTTGGAGCGGAGATTGGGCCGGAACTACCATTGGGCCAGCAGTCCCTGGGTGGTGGGGTCCGAGGCGGTACTACCGCCATGAACACCGGTAGTACCGGTTTTGTCGAAACAAACCGGAACTACTGTTCCACCACCGGTCTACCACCGTACCCGGTACAGAAGGGAGTCACCCCTGAGCGGTACTTGGAGCGGTGGTGAGACCGGAACTACTGGCCAGCGGTACTACCACTCAAGGGAGCGATACTACCGCTGTCGTGGGATTGTCACGGCAGATGTCCTAGTATGAGGACTTAGTCGTGGAGCCATCGCAACGTAGTTAGCTTAAAGGGGTTAAAGTGGGACAAAGGACGCAAGGAGTTTATACTAGTTCGGCCCCTTGCGGTGAAGGTAAAAGCCTAATCCAGTTGTGATGGGATTGCTAGGGTTTTGATGACCAGGGAGCGAATCCGCTTTGCCTGGCTCTCGAGTTGTTGTTTTCTGTCCTTGAACCGCCGCCGGGTCGTCCCTTTATATACACAGGTTGATGCCCGGCGGTTTACAGAATCCTGACCGGCTCATAAACGTGTACGACTCGGTTTCTACCCTTTCCTATCTTACAACACAAGTTACAACACCATATGGCGGTTTATGTCTATGGGCCCTAATCTGCCTTCGGGTCCTGGGCCTTTAGATCTCTACAATAAAGCGCCGTGCTCCTTGTCTTCATGGGCTTCAATATGGATAACTCCTTATGGGTATAACCCGGCCCCTCCTGGGCAGTTTATACTCAGTAGTTATATCCCCAACATTAGGTCCCAGATTGATTTGAACCTGTTCATTTCAATCTTCAACACTTTAGGAACATTTCTTCTTCAGCACCTTCGAATAAACCTTGTAATCCGCTATGACGTCATCTTCCAGGATTATAATAAACCTCCATGACGTCACCCGTTCATTAAAAAACCGTATATACCTTACTTTTATTAATGAGCCTCCGAAAATTGAGGCGACAGCTCTGTCACATATCCATTTTTTGGGCTCCTTGATTCCCGCGCCTGTCGCTTATCCCTTCGTCTTATAAATAGGGTCGGGGGTCCCTTTCCTTTTCTCCCCTTGCCTCTTCATCTTTCTTCTACCTCGCGCCGCCTCAGTACTCGAGCGCTGCCGCCACCGTCGACCTTCGCCTCTACCCCAACCTTGGCCGCTGCATCACCCTGAATGTACCAGAGAATCGCGGCGCCTCTCAACTGTTCAACAGTTTTGGTAAATTCTTCTTCTGTTCCTCTATAGATCCGTTTAGGGTTCGCACGGGTTCATGGATGCTTCGTGTTGTTCTTCCCCTGTTCTTCATTAGAGCCTATATGATAGACTCCAAACCTGGTATACTCTTGTGCGGTAGCAATGATAGTCCTTCTTTTGCCATCAGATCATCTCTTTTGTGTATAAAAACCCGATCCGGAACTTCATGAACTGCTCAAGCACCAACCTTTAGGTCTAAATATTTTCCTTTTCCTGACATGTGGTAGACATGAAATTCTAATGTGAAACTGTGAAACTTGTTCTTCCTCACTTAGTCATTTTTCGGCTTCAGATCTATACTCACATTGTCCATGTAGGCGGTTTATCTTTTAGAAAATAACCTGCCATATACCATTAGTCCCCTTGTAAACCGCCAATCGCTTTATCATTTGTAATAGCATCAACCTCTGGTTTAACAATTTTGCATGCCTGAATACCTTTTGTCCCTTAACCTGCAACGCTTTATGCTTGTCAACCATGACTTTTAAACCAGCACAAACCTTCCTTCAGGTTGTCCAAAAAATGGCCAAGACTTTTTATGCTTGTAACTAGGTTCCATCCCGGATTACAGAAGAAGATCTAAAAGGGTGTGTTATGACTGGCGCTTTACCAAAATAGAGTGAAATCCACTAGTGAGCCCCCGGTCAAGAAAATCCTCCTAAGCCCAAGGATGGCGGGATAGTTCTGTTTGTTGATCATCTGAACCGTGGTTTTAAACCTCCCGGATCAAAGTTTTTTTGTGATGTGCTTGCTTGCTTCCAGATCCACCCTCAAGATATTGGACCTAACTCTGTGTCCAACATTTGTAATTTTCAAGTGTTCTGCAAGGCTTATCTGCAAGAAGAACCGACCGTTGAACTGTTCAGGGACCTTTTCTATTTAAACCGTCGTACCGAATTTGTAGATGGGCCCTGTCGGAGTAAATAGCCATGGGTAGCCTAGCCGGCTTCCCCCGGCACTTCTGAAAAAGTTGCGAGCCTGCCTGGCTCACAAGAATCCAAGACATGGGGCCGCCTTCCCCTAGCCGGCTACGATCAAGGCCGGCTTTCGGAAGGCGGTCCGACTTTGGCCCTCATGAGAGGGCCGACTCTAAGAAGCCGGCTGTGAGAAGGCCGACTCCTTCGAGCCAGCTCCCCGTAAAGCAGTCAAGACCGTACCCACAAAGTTTGCGCCCACCTAATGGCGGTGCGACGGGGCGTGGCTACAGGAGAGCCTGCGCCGTACGAGGTAGGCATGACCCGTCCGGCGCAGCACTGTCGCCATGTTGACCCTGGCGTCACCCACGACGGGCCGCCAGCGTGGCCCACAGGCGGTGGGCCCCTTAAAGTAGAGAGACGGCCGAAGGCGGCCACGCTTCCAACCAGCCGGCCCAAGACGGAGCCGGCTCCCCGCAGCCGGCTCGCCGCCTCCCTCGAAGAGGACGCCCCATTAAGGAGACAAGACGCGGTAAGGCTACAGCGATCGCCCGGCAGGCGGCGGTACTGTAGCCACGCTTACCACGATGAAGCTCACGTCAGCAAGATGAAGCCACAGTGACCAAGGAGTTGGCAGCCGGCGAGACCCACCAGTCGGCGGGCCCCAGCAGCCGGCGCAGAAGCCGGCGAGCGCAGTCACAGACGGCTGGGCCCCACGCCCAGCCGGATTACCATTGTACCCTCGGGGGGTAGGCTTATATAAACCCCCCGGGGCACCCATGCAAAGGGTTCGACCCCCCTGCTAGTTCTAGACACCATACAAGGAGAAGAAGCAGGCTAGCCGTGCCCTTTCTTCCTCCTCCCCCCCAAAACAGCTCCGGGAGCGTTGTGTAGCTACTTGATTCATCGAGTGATCATGCGGAGACCCCGCAGAGCAGCAGTAGGGGTGTTATCTCCTCGGAGAGCCCCGAAGCTGGGTAAGATCCGCCGGCGTGCATGTCTTCGCCTCATCCCGCTTCCAGGCACCGACGATGTCTTACTGGTTCCCACAAAGATAAGCCACTCGTTGGCATATGTCGCACCCACCACCCGACAGGCCCAATACTGAACTTGGCGGGGTTTCAATCCAGAAGAGGAAAGATGTTAGTTTCCCTCATGCCAAGCATCATAGTCACCCCAAGGACTGGAATCAGACTTGGTTTTACTGCCGATATACGTCTCAAACTGATGAAAATCCTCTGCCGGGTTATCGTCCTCACTGGCTTACCAACACACATCCATTTCCCCAACGACTTAGCGCCAAAGAACGAGCCAAGTATGCTCCACAACTTTCAAAGCTTCGGGACTTTGTTGCAAATGGTTTAACAAGCATTGATTTTGTTCGTTGTTGGATCTCCTGGAGTATTCTGCCTTTAAGCCGACGCCCCGGTTTAATGTGCGAGTACACAGGGGACTTAAAAGACCCTCAACGGCATGTGGACATTCAACTAACTGAAGCTGAAATTACTGAGGCTGTCAAGAAAATACTGAAAGAACCAGAGGCTATCTGCAGCAAGACAGGGCTAAGTCCCTTCTGCGCTTCCAATAAACCGCCAGCTGTAAGAATCATATAACTTTTTGTTTTAGCCTGATCCTTTTAAATATCCCCTCAAAATTTTATCAATCTTTGACAGGGTGATGATCCGTTCTGGAAGAAAAAACCACAGGATAAACTGGCAAAGACACCTCGCCCCAAGACTAAGGTTACCAAAAAACCTGCCAAGAAGAAAACCACTGAATCCTCTGAACCAAACGTTGATGATGATCTGGATAATACGGAATCAGAGGTAGAACTTGATTCTCTTGGTTATTTTTTCATACACCTCATTGACAATGACTATTATCAGGATGACGCTGAAGCCAGCCAAGCTGATGATGTAGAGGTAATTATTGTTTCCTCCGGTTCAGATCCTCTGCCAACACAGAAAAACCGTCAAGCAATCCGGAAAGTAAGATTTTATCACCCTCTAGCTCACTTGGACCCAAACTTTCTTTTGAAGAAGCAGCAACAAAAAGCTCGCCGCACAACCTAGCACAACGGCCATGTAATTACTTCAGCTGGTTTACCGAACACTCCAACCTGGAAACGTCAATCAAAGGTCTCATATATTTCTGATACTCCTTATCCCAAGGCGGGTTATTTCAGGCAACCTCTTAATCCGTCTGATTCAAACTATCAGGGAACACCTCATTCATCATCCGGCGAGTCAACGACCACACAACTTCCTCTTCTCAAGACTGTTCCTTGGTGAGCACTTTAAACTTAACTCTTGCTGCTTTATGCTTGTTTGTTATACTAACCTTTATGTCTTTTCCTTTCAGAGCCAAGGCCATGCCCAGCAAGAAGGCCAAATTGAATAAACCGGCTGATGATAACCCGACCACTGAACCGGAACAGATCCCAGAACAATTTGAGCCGAACGCTGACACTATACATGATGATCCACTACCAGAACATCATGAAACCTTTGTTGAACCGATGGAAGATGATCCCACCGGCCATGCTACTGACCCGCCAAGTCCGACCAAAGCTGCAGACAAACCGCCAAGCCCAGCCAAAGCGGCCGATGACCAATCGGACGATGTCATTGTCACTGGCGTTGGTCACACCACCCCTGGCAATCCTATCGCTTTATCAAAGCATAGTGCCAAGGAAGAATTTTCTGCTATGGATAAGGGCAAGTGGAAAACAGATTTATCCAGCTATGCCTACCTCAACGCCCAAGAGATTCATTCCAGCTTTTTAAATCGTCTGTATACAAGCCGCGATTATGAAGCTGGTTTAGTGGGCCTGATGAAGGAGCGATATGAGGTAAACACTGTTAAATCTTCATAATTGTTTCTCTTGTGTCCAATTTCTAATATCAACTCCAGCAGCCCCCAAGGGCCGGTTTATGATATCAATGTGAACCGGGACTTCGTAATACTTCAACTTTGCCTGCGTAGCCCCCAAGGGCCGGTTTATCGTTTCAGGATGAACCGGGACTTTAAAGTATGAATCTTGCAATTTTTGCTTGTGTAGCCCCCAGGGACTGGTTTATACCTTTAGGATGAGTCGGTACCTTTCTGTCATGAAGCTTCCGAAATTCTTGATAACCATCTTTGTAAATCGATTGAGGAAGAAAAAAAATCCAGAACTTTGACTTGAGCAAACATACATTAGCCCCCAAGTGCCAAGTGTATAACTTGTTATGTGCTTGGGACTAAAAATGTCAGTTGATAAAAGCCATATGCATTAGCCCCCAAGTGCCAAGTGTATAACCTGTTATGTGCTTGGGACTTCAAGTATGCACTACTAACTCATTAAATGTCTCTTGCAGGCTGATCTGAGCCAAAAAGAATCTCAAATCGCCGACCTTCAGGAAAATATTAAGTCCCAGCAAGCAGAAACTTCCAAGGCTAAAGAAGAGCTGACTAGCGCCTTAACCGCCATGGAACAACTGAAGGAAAACTTTAAAAGCGAACGAGAAGGATGGGACACTGAGAAAGCAACTCTGCTAAAGCTGGCAGAGGACGCTGAAATAGCTCTTAAACTGGTAGCAGAAGAACTGACTGGCTTGAAGCGGCAAATCAATGCCATGACCACTGCTATGTTTGGTAAGTACCCTTATGATAAGCTTCAACATGTAATATCCCATAAACTGCCAGTTTATCGATATGTTCAATGATGCAGGATCTCGCATTACCCATCTAGGCTCTGATATGCAGAAGAGTTGAAGGCTGCCTATGCTCTTATAGAGCAGTTATATACTGGCGCACAACAGATCATTTGTACAGCCGCTCATAACAAACTGCCCCCAATCCTGATCAAGGAAACATTAGAAAAGTTGTCAATGCTGCCTGCCCGGTTGGACGAGTTAAAAAGATCAGCTGCAAGGGCAGGTGCTCTGACTGTGCTAATCTGGGCTAAAGCTTGGATACCAGATCTTGACTCGGCTGATATAGGACGCGGCTATCCGAGCATAAAGGAAGACGGGTCAGAGTTTGATAATGTTGATGTTCGAGAGCACAAAGACTCACGTAAATTGGACGAAGAAACAGATCTCTCTCACTATCAGCCGGTTTATGATGCTGACAACAAACGACTTGCTGCGCCAACTCATGATGTGGAAAATCTTATCCCGCCAATCCGTAAGCATACCTATGCCCCTGATGTTGACCCCTCCACCCTTATAAGCGACGAAGCTGTATTCAAGGCCCTAACTAGAATCGACTGGAAAACCATTGACTTCCAGCCGCTCGGTGGAGAGGAGGAGGATGAACCGGCGTAGGAGGATCCGCAGCCGTCAAGTCAGCCCGACGAAGAATCATGATCCGGAGGCCGTTTTTGCCTTCTGGATACTGCAATCCTTGCTGAAAAGACAATTATCCTTTTGGGCATCAAAACGCCTTGTAATAGGCTAGTTTAAACACTTGGTCTGCTATGCCATCGTGCATATTCACTTTGCATGATACTGTTAATCCACCATGATTTATGTTATGTCTACTTATGATCTTTAACAGCTTTATTTGACCTGTTTTTGCATATAACAAGTTGAAAGTGTCCTGGCAGTTTATCGCCAGACGGGTCATAATGCCCAACATATAATCCGGGTTTATAACCAGGCTGTATTGAAGGACAATCAAATATGAAATATATCATACCTATGACATTGAATCACATCGTTGGCTCACCAACATTCTATAGTAAGGGTGATAACCCAAATCTTGAGTACTGATAACTCCTCCCTGTTTTGCCGGTTTATAGTATAGCCGTACCGGGTTGTAATAAACACCAGATTAGTATAAAACGCCTCAAAAGAAACATCAGAAAGATTTCAGAAGAAAATATGCAAAAACTGCGAGGCTTTCATGGGCTGCCAGGCCACTGAGTTAAACCATTTTACAAAGCCTTATAAGATGGACCTCACATCAACCAATCGTCATTTTAACTATGACAAGTTCAGGGTCTTTATAAGATTGACTTGTCAAATGTTTGACGGGTCTACCAGGATTACCTAGGCGGAGTGGCTTACTTAAAAAGGGAGGATAACCGGGGGTTTTAGGTGAATACACCTGGCTTCCAAGCCTGGCTTTTATAGCCTATTACAAGGATATAGACTCTTTGTTCTTGTAGAAACAAAGAGCCCCCTAGTAATATTTTGAGCTATGCTCAATGGGTGCCTATGTTTGAGTTGTGCTTTGCAACAGACCCTCTTTGGCTCCTTTTGACCTTGGGTGGCAAGCCCCCAGGTTTTTTTTATGTGTGGCTTATGAGCCGGATCAATGGGTAATTAGAACTCTGCTTTATAAACAGAAGCCCCCATGTAATCAAAAACCTTTGAAGGAATAATAGCAGAGGCCCCGCTTTAGCAGGGATGCCGGTTTATTATATTGATCATCATAATATATACATTGTCAATAATATGTACATAAGAGGAGCCTATGGCTCAGGTGTAGTAAGGCCGGAGATGAGCTATATTCCATGGCCGGTGGGTCTTTGTGCTCTCGAACATCGATAAGGTAGTATGACCCGTTGTGCAGATTCTTGCTGACCACAAAAGGTCCTTCCCAAGGCGGGGATAACTTGTGCATATCAGTCTGATCCTGGATGAGCCGGAGCACCAGATCCGCTTCATGAAACATTCTGGTTTTAACCCAACGACTATGATAACGACGCAGATCTTGCTGGTAAATCGCCGAACGTGCTGCTGCAATATCACGCTCCTCATCTAATAGGTCAAGTGCTTCCTGACGTGCCTTCTCATTGTCAGCTTCAACATAAGCCACCACATGGGGTGAGTCATGACGGATGTCACTAGGGAGAACTGCCTCTGCTCCGTAAACCATGAAAAAGGTGTATAACCCGTAGATCTGTTGGGCGTGGTATTGATGCTCCATAACACAGAAGGTAACTCCTCCACCCAACAACCCGGCGTCTGCTGTAAAGGAACCATAAGCCGGGGCCTGATGCCTCGCAAGATCTCTTGATTGGCTCTCTCCGCTTGACCATTAGATTGGGGGTGAGCCACTGATGACACGTCAAGCCGGATGTGCTCACGTTGACAAAATTCTTCCATAGCACCCTTGGATAGATTAGTACCGTTGTCAGTTATGTTGCTGTGTGGAAAACCAAACTGGAAAATCACCTTCTTGATGAATTGAACCGCCGTGGCTGCATCACACTTATTAACTGGCTCTGCCTCCACCCACTTAGTGAACTTATCAACCGCCACCAGAAGGTGGGTCTTCTTATCCTTGGATCTCTTAAAGGGCCCAACCATATCCAGCCACCAAGTTGCAAACAACCAAGTGATTGGAATCATCCTCAATTCTTGAGCCGGAACATGAGCACAGCATGAAAACTTCTGACAACCATCACACCTTTTTACCAAGTCCTCAGCATCAGCATGAGCCGTCAGCCAATAGAAGCCGTGACGAAAAGCCTTAGCTACCAAGGATTTTGAACGGGCGTGGTGACCACAATCTCCTTCGTGGATCTCACGCAAAATCTCATAGCCTTCTTCAGGAGATACACAACGCTGAAACGCCCCTGTTACACTGCAATGATGCAATTCTCCATTGACAATGGTCATTGACTTGGATCGCCGAATTATCTGCCTGGCCAAAGTTTCATCCTCCGGTAACTCGCCCCGGTTCATATACGCCAAATATGGGACCGTACAATCCGGGATAACATGAAGAGCTGCCACTAACTGAGCCTCCGGATCAAGAACAGCCAAATCCTCCTCTGTAGGTAGCTTGACCGACGGGTTATCCAAAACATCCAGAAAAACATTGGGTGGAACCGGTTTATGTTGGGAACCCAAACGGCTTAAAGCGTCCGTCGCTTCATTCTTTTGCCGGTCCACATGGTCAACCTGATAACCTTTGAAGTGACTTGCAACAATATCTACTTCTCGATGATACGCTGCCATGAGTGGGTCCTTGGAATCCCAAGTACCCGACACTTGCTGAGCCACCAAGTCTGAGTCACCGAAACACTTAACCCGGCTTAAATTCATCTCCTTAGCCATTCAAAGACCATGGAGTAAGGCCTCATATTCAGTTGCATTGTTAGTGCAAGGGAACATTAGATGAAGAACATAACAAAACTTATCACCTCGTGGGGAAGTTAACACGACTCCAGCCCCAGAGCCTTCCAATTGTCTGGATCCATCGAAATGAATAGTCCAATAAGTATGATCCGGTTTTTCTTCCGGCGCCTGTAACTCTATCTAGTCATTGATGAAATCCACAAGCGCTTGGGACTTGACCTTGAAAATACTGCTTGAGCTTCCGGCTTGCCATAAAAACTCCATACACCAGCTTCTTCCAATGTGGGTACCTCTGCTTAGACTCAATAAGTACCTCACTGATATAATAAACTGGCCGTTGAACCGGATACTCCTTCCCAGCTTCCTTGCGCTCCACCACAATGGCCACACTAATAGCCCGGGCATTAGCAGCCACATACAACAACATCAGCTCTTTATCTACCGGAGTAGCAAGGATAGGTGGCTCAGCTAACTATTTTTTCAAGTCCTCAAATGCCACATTAGTAGCATCACTCCATACAAAATTATCTGTCTTTTTCATCATCTGATATAGAGGGATAACCTTCTCTCCTAATCGGCTGATAAACCGGCTCAATGCTGCAATACGACCTGCCAGACGTTGAACATCGTTAATACACGCCGGTTTAGCCAGAGACATAATAGCTTTGATCTTTTCCGGATTAGCTTCAATGCCCCTGTTAGACACTAGAAAACCCAAGAGCTTGCCTGCCGGAACACCAAAAACACACTTGGCCGGATTAAGCATCATCTTATAGACCCGGAGATTATCAAAAGTTTCCTTCAAGTCAGCTATCAACATTTGCTCCTTTCTGGATTTCACCAAAATACCATCCACATAAGCATGAACATTGCGCCCAATCTGATTATGAGGACAATTCCGCACGCAGCGCTGGTAAGTTGCCTAGGCGCTCTTGAGCCCAAAAGGCATAGAGACATAGCAGAAGGCTCCAAAGGGAGTTATAAAAGCTATCTTTTCCTGGTCCTTAACTGCCATTTTGATCTGATGATAACCAGAATAAGCATCCAGAAAGCTCAAACACTCACAGCCCGCCATAGCATCAATGATTTGATCAATACGAGGGAGAGCAAAAGGATCAGCTAGATAAGCCTTGTTCAAATCTGTGTAGTCCACACACATCTGCCAAGTGCTATTCTTCTTAAGCACTAGCACCGGGTTAGCTAACCACTCAGGGTGAAAAACCTCCACAATAAACCCTGCTGCCAAGAGCCGGGCTACCTCCTCACCAATAGCCTTACGCCTTTCTTCATTGAAGCGGCGGAGAAACTGCCTGACCGGTTTAAACTTAGGATCAATATTAAGAGTGTGCTCAGCGAGTTCCCTCGGTACACCTGGCATGTCAGAAGGTTTCCATGCAAAGATGTCCTGGTTCTCATGGATGAACTCGATGAGCGCGTCTTCCTATTTCGGATCCAGATTAGCACTGATGCTAAACTGCTTGGATGAATCGCCAGGAACAAAATCAACTAACTTGGTTTCATCAGCCGATTTAAACTTCAATGCCAGATCATGCTCTGTAGTTGGTTTTTTCAAAGAAGTCATATCCGTCGGATCAACATTGTCTTTATAGAATTTCAACTCCTCTGTTGCACAACCAACTCAGCATAGGCCGCATCACCCTCTTCACAATCCAAAGCGACCTTACGGCTGCCATGTACCATGATGGTCCCCTTATGACCCGGCATTTTGAGCTGCAGATACACATAACAGGGCCTTGCCATGAACTTAGCATAAGCCGGCCGTCCAAACAGGGCATGATAAGGGCTCTTGATTTTCACCACTTCAAAAGTCAATGTCTCTGATCCTGAGTCATGATCATCTCCAAAAGCAACCTCTAGAGCTATCTTACCAACTGGGTACGCCGATTTACCAGGCACCACACCATGGAAAACAGTGTTCGACGGTTTAAGATTTTTATCTGTTAGCCCCATGCGACGGAAGGTTTCATAATAAAGGATATTGATACTGCTCCCTCCATCCATGAGCACCTTGGTGAACTTATACCCCCCAACCTGAGGTGCCACCACCATTGCCAGATGACCCGAGTTATCAACCCGGGGTGGATGATCCTCTCGACTCCACAAAATGGGTTGTTCAGACCAGCGCAGATAACGGGGCACTATCGGTTCAACGGAGTTTACTGCCCTTTTATGAAGCTTCTGATCGCGCCTGCATAAGCTAGTGGTGAAGACATGATACTGCCCACTATTCAACTGCTTCGGATTGCTCTGGTAACCCGATTGCTGCTGCTGCTGACTCCCCTGATGATTATAACCACCCTGGTTGCCCTGACTGCCTTGATTTCCATGTTCGCTTTGGTTGCCTTGAAATCCCGAACCAGAACTGCCTCCACCATAACTCGGCCCATGAGAACCGCCTCCTGAACCGCCGGACGGCCCATGATCGTATTGGAAAAGATCCGAGTTTTTGAACTCCCGCATAATAAAGCAATCCTTCCAAAGGTGCGTGGTTGGTCTCTCTCGCGTCCCGTGCCTTGGACAAGGCTGGTTTAACAGGCGCTCAAGATTGACACTTGATCCTCCACTCCGTGGGGGAGGTTTACCCTTACGATGCTGATTATTATTCTGCGTGTTGGTGTTAGCCACAAAATCCAAACTGTTATCTGCTTTGCATTTACCATTGTTTCCATGACCCGCCGGGTTATGCTGCTGCCCCTTGTTACTGCCACTCTTATTTCCCTTCCCCGACTTTTCATCATCAGACTCAGGGTCCTTGGTACTATGAGAGTCAACATACTTAACCAGAGCTGCCATAAGCGTTCCCATGTCATTGTAGTGACGCTTGAGCCGTCCCAATTTCAGCTTCAAAGGCATGAACCGGCAATTGCCCTCCAATGTTAAGACTGCTGTATCGACATTAATGCGGTCCGATGAATGCAAGATTTCCGAAACCCGGCGCACCCAATGGGTTGTCGATTCACCTTCTTCTTGGACACAGGCGGCTAGGTCCACAATTGCCATGGGCTGCTTGCATGTGTCCTTGAAATTCTGGATAAACCGGGCCTTTAACGCAACCCATGACCCAACGGAGTTAGCTGGCAAACTTTTAAGCCAAGTGCGAGTTGTTCCTTCCAACATCATGGTGAAGTACTTAGCACAGGCCGCATCATCCACATCCAGCATCTCCATTGCCATCTCATAGCTTTCGATCCATGACTCGGGGGGTAAATCGGAAGTATAATTGGGCACTTTGCGGGGACCTTTGAAATCCTTGGGCAGCCGTACATTACGTAGAGCCGGGGTGAGACACGGCACCCCCAAAGAGCTGGAGGTAACTCCTGGCTCCACCGAAGTTGTTGGATGAACCGGGGTAAGCTGATGGGCCGCGTATTACGCTGCTAACTCGGCTTCTCGACGTGCTCTGCCCTGATCCACCAAATCCTGAGCATTAGTACCACCACCTGCCAGATTATGCCCTCGAGGCGGGTTACGATCCGGTGCACTACTTGACACGACCGGTTCATCAAGGTGCCCACTATAACTCTGGCTTGGGCACGCGGGGGGGGGGGGTGGAATGAATCCTCTGGTGGCTGTATGAATACGCCTGCTGCTGAATCAAAGCTGTTTGAAGGAGCTCCCTAGCCGTCGCATCTCAACCGCTACAAGGGACTCGCCTTCGACTGGGAGGGCTGCCAATCGTGAAGCGGCGACGACTATGTTATCCAGGGGGTTGGAGTAATGACCCGGAGGCGTTGACACGTGCTGTGGCGGGATATTCGGACGAGGCGGATCCATTGTGCGCGGTTGAACCGGCACTCCTGTTCCAGGTGCTTCTACCCGGTTTACCACTGGCTGGTTACTGGTTCCTGCTCCTGGCGTGTTAAAGAGATTCCTTGGCTCATAAACCGGAGGCAGGCGGGACCGGTACCTTCTCCTCATTACATCATTTGATGCGTTTTGATCCAACATAAGCCGATAAGCCTGTGCATCCAACTCGGCCCGCTCCGTAGCCATTCTGGTGTTCTCGGCTGCTAGGTCTGCCTTGGCTTGAGCTATTTGATCCTTTACCTTCGTGACTTCCGCGTTATGCTGATCCTGATTCGCTGGGTTAACTTCAGCCACCAGCAGTGTCGCCAAAGTGTCGGATAAATCTGACAAAACCTAAGCCGGCGGTTGTGCAGGGCCTCCTGCCCCAGCTGTTGTCGCTGCTGCCGAATCGGAGATCATTGCTGTTGCGGTTGAAGAATGCTGCGCTGACTGTGTACCGACCATGAAGACCGCAACTCTGCTCGGCGGATCAAACGGGTCTGGAATACTGTTGCCATCGGAACAGCTCCCAAACCGGCCATCTTGCAGTCGGTACAATGACTTGGTCTCTCTGGTAGATGACTCGTCGTCAGAGTAAGCGACGGTTTCACCACCATATACCGATCTATCCTCCGATTCCACTCCGTGGATGACTCCCACGAAGGCACGCTTCATGGCAGGCTGAACCCAGGCGGATCTCGCACGCTGAGCCGTTTCGACGATGTCGGTGCAGATGTCCGGCTCAGGGCCTAGTTCGCCAATCTTGCCAATGAAAACGTGAATACCGCCGAAGGGGACCCGATATCCATACTCAATTAAACCGGCCTCGGGGCCCCATCCTGCATCGTCGATGTAGAGCTTGCCGCGATGACTCTTGGTCATTCGGCCCACAATGTATCCCTTGATCCCTTCGAAGCTGCCCTCTAAGAACTTGAAACCATCGTGCGATAGCCCCACGGTGGGCGCCAACTGTCGTGGTATTGTCATGGCAGATGTCCTAGTGTGAGGACTTAGTCGTGGAGCCATCACAACGTAGTTAGCTTAAAGGGGTTAAAGCGGGACAAAGGACGCAAGGAGTTTATACTGGTTCGGCCCCTTGCGGTGAAGGTAAAAGACTAATCCGGTTGTGATGGGATTGCTAGGGTTTCGATGACCAGGGAGCGAATCCGCTTTGCCTGGCTCTTGAGTTGTTGTTTTCTGTCCTTCAACCGCCACCGGGTCATCCCTTTATATACACAGGTTGACGCCCGGCGGTTTACAGAATCCCGTCCGGCTCATAAACGTGTCCGGCTCGGTTTCTACCCTTTCCTATCTTACAACACAAGTTACAACACCATATGGCGGTTTATGTCTACGGGCCCTAATCCGCCTTTGGGTCCTGGGCCTTTAGATCTCTACAATAAAGCGCCATGCTCCTTGTCTTCATGGGCTTCAATATGGAAAACTTCTTATGGGTATAACCCGGCCCCTCCTGGGCGGTTTATACTCAGTAGTTATATCCCCAATAACCGCCATGGGCAGAACAACACAGGACAGAGGACGGGGGCCTCTCTCTCCTCGAACGGAGGGTATATGGTGGGTGCAGAGAATGTGTACGTGAAGTGATTCACCCAATACCTTCCGATGTGGATTCCCTCTTGATAGTACGGAAATCCTACGACCAAAGGAATAAAAACGTCAGAAACTCCGTCTTCGATCTTTTCCTTTTTGGTGGATGATGACAACCACACGAGAAGCCTGGGAGTCCTAGAAAATAAAGAAGGGGCTCCCCTTGAGTGTGAGCACTATTTAGAGTTTGCTTTTGGAATGCAAAGTGTGCACACTAGGATCAATGCTCCCCCTGAATTTTATAGACCAACCGGAGATATCAAGATAAACACAACAAAACTTGAAGCAGTAGAGACAAGGATAAGGGCACCAACAACACATAAACTCTACTCATATATGAGTGCATAGGTAAATAGATACGGGACGGATGTCTTACACCATGCACGAGATCATAACACAGGATAAGTCCACAAGACGCTAGAAAGAGCAACACACAAGACCAACTGCAAATAAACCACCCATGCAACTCCCGCGACCTAATGGAGCTCTCTCCCCCTTTGGCATCAAGACACCAAAAAGGAAAAGAGCGAAGCTAACGCCCCGGGGCTCAGTAGGTCTCCTCGCCAGTTGCCACAAAGCTGTCAGAAGCATCATCATCAACATCCTCGTCAGGATCCTCAGCCTCCTCAGACCTTGCAGTAGCCGCCTCAGGAACACAGACAGAGGAGGTTGATACGTCTCCAACGTATCTATATTTTTTGATTGCTCCATGCTATATTATCTACTATTTTGGACATTATTGGGCTTTATTATCCACTTTTATATTATTTTGGGGACTAACCTATTAACCGGAGGCCCATCCCAGAATTGCTGTTTTTTGCCTGCTTTAGGGTTTCGAAGAAAAGGAATATCAAACGGAGTCCAAACGGAATGAAACCTTCGGGAACGTGATTTTCTCATTGAATACAACTCAGGAGACTTGGACCCTACGTCAAGACACGTAATAGGAGGCCACGAGGTAGGGGGGCGCGCCTACCCCCCCTGGCGCGCCATCCACCCTCGTGGGCCCTCTGTTGCTCCACCGACGTACTTCTTCCTCCTATATATACCCACGTACCCCAAACGATCAGATACGGAGCCAAAACCCTAATTCCACCGCCGCAACTTTCTGTATCCACGAGATCCCATCTTGGGGCCTGTTCCGGAGCTCCGCCGGAGGGGGCATCGATCACGGAGGGCTTCTACATCAACACCATAGCCTCTCCGATGAAGTGTGAGTAGTTTACCTCAGACCTACGGGTCCATAGTTAGTAGCTAGATGGCTTCTTCTCTCTTTTTGGATCTCAATACAATGTTCTCCCCCTCTCTTGTGGAGATCTATTCGATGTAATCTTCTTTTTGCGGTGTGTTTGTTGAGACCGATGAATTGTGGTTTATGATCAAGTCTATCTATGAATAATATTTGAATCTTCTCTGAATTCTTTTATGTATTATTGGTTATCTTTGCAAGTCTCTTTGAATTATTAGTTTGGTTTGTCCTACTAGATTGATCTTCCTTGCAATGGGAGAAGTGCTTAGCTTTGGGTTCAATCTTGCGGTGTCCTTTCCCAGTGACAGTAAGGGCAGCAAGGCACGTATTGTATTGTTGCCATCGAGGATAACAAGATGGGGTTTTCTTCATATTGCATGAGTCTATCCCTCTACATCATGTCATCTTGCTTAAGGCGTTACTCTGTTTTTAACTTAATACTCTAGATGCATGCTGGATAGCGGTCGATGAGTGGAGTAATAGTAGTAGATGCAGGCAGGAGTCGGTCTACTTGTCTCGGACGTGATGCCTATATACATGATCATACCTAGATATTCTCATAACTATGCTCAATTCTGTCAATTGCTCAACAATAATTTGTTCACGCACCGTAGAATACTTATGCTCTCGAGAGAAGCCACTAGTGAAACCTATGGCCCCCGGGTCTATCTTTATCATATCGATCTCCTACTACTTAGTTATTTACTTTGCTATTTACTTTGCCTTTATTTTACTTTGCATCTTTATCATAAAAATACCAAAAATATTATCTTATCATATCTATCAGATCTCACTCTCGTAAGTGGCCCTATAGGGATTGACAACCCCTATTTGTGTTGGTTGCGAGGATTTATTTGTTTTGTGCAGGTGCGAGGGACTCGCGCGTAGCCTCCTACTCGATTGATACCTTGGTTCTCAAAAACTGAGGGAAATACTTATGCTACTTTACTGCATCATCCCTTCCTCTTCGGGTAAAACCAACGCAGTGCTAAAAGAGGTAGCAAGAAGGATTTATGGCGCTGTTGCCGGGGAGGTCTACGCAGAAGTCAACATACCAAGTACCCATCACATACCCTTATCTCCCACATTACATTATTTGCCATTTGCCTCTCGTTTTCCTCCCCCCACTTCACCCTTGCCGTTTTATTCGCCCTCTCTCTCCCTATCCTCCTCCTCCCTCTCTATTTGCCTCTTTTTGTCCGCTTGCTTTTTGTTTGCTTGTCGTTATGGCTAGCCCCTTATCTTCTCTATTGTCTCCCGAGAATGAAATTCTAAATTTTAAGCAAAGGGAGGGTGAAAATCTAAAAGATGCTTGGTATAGAATTTGCAATGCTCAAAATAAATCTACTAGGAAGCAATCTACTACTATTCTCCTTCGCAATTTTTATGTAGGCATTACTCCTTGGCACCGTTATGTTCTTGATACTATTATCGGAGGGAACTTTTTGGGTAACCATACTTTTGATTCTTATAATGCTATGTTAGATTTATTTGGCTCACCCCCTCTCTTGGTTAATGGAACTATATTAACTTTGGAGCATGTAATGCAAAGGCTTGAAATTATCGAAAATAAGGTTGCTACCGTAGAATTGATTGAAAATTTGGATAAAAAGATCCACAGCCAAATCTCTCAATATGGATCTAAAGTAGGAGTTACTTTGAAAGATATTAAAGAAAAGGAACCCATAGTTAATGAGAAAATAAATCATGATTCCGTTAGGATCGATAAACTTGAGAATATTATTACCAACTTGGGAACCACTTTTTCTTCCGTAAAGAATACTCCAAGTCCTTCCACTAAAGTTGCCAAGCTTATGTACGTTCCTAAAAATAAGGGTGAATCATCTAGTAAGGAAAATGCGAATCTCAAATCTATAAGTGTTCATCCCAATCTTTTTGCTATCATTAAGGAACCATTTGTTACAAATGAAATTTTCGATCTTGTGCCTAAAAGTTTGATAATTAATAAAAAGAAAGAAATCCTAAAGATGGTAGATTCCTCATTGAAGAATTGCCTACCAAAGATGGCAATACCTAGATCCATTCTTGCTTGTTATGCCTAGCTAGGGGCGTTAAACGATAGCGCTTGTTGGAGGCAACCCAATGTTATTTTTATTCCTTGCTTTTTGCTCCTGTTTGGTAATAAATAAATTATCTAGCCTCTGTTTTGGTTGTGTTTTTGTGTTTAATTAGTGTTTGTGCCAAGTAGAACCGTTGGGAAGACTTGGGGAAAGTCTTGTTGAACTTGCTGTAAAAAACAGAAACTATAGCGCTCACGAGAACTGCTATCATTTTTATTTGGAAAGTTCTATTTAGTTATTTATTTTTGCAGATGATTAATAGATAAATTCCAGCAATTTATTTTATAATTTTTGGGGTTCCAGATCTTGCGCTAGCTACAGATTACTACAGACTATTCTGTTTTTTGACAGATTCTGTTTTTCGTGTGTTGTTTGCTTATTTTGATGAATCTATGGCTAGTAAAATAGTTTATAAACCATAGAGAAGTTGGAATACAGTAGGTATAACACCCATATAAATAAAGAATGAGTTCATTACAGTACCTTGAAGTGGTCTTTTGTTTTCTTTCGCTAACGGAGCTCACAAGATTTTCTACTTTAAGTTTTGTGTTGTGAAGTTTTCAAGTTTTGGGTAAAGATTTGATGGATTATGGAACAAGGAGTGGCAAGAGCCTAAGCTTGGGGATGCCCATGGCACCCCCAAGATAATATAAGGACACCTAAAAGCCAAAGCTTGGGGATGCCCCGGAAGGCATCCCCTCTTTCGTCTACTTATATCAGTAACTTTACTTGGAGCTATATTTTTATTTACCACATGATATGTGTTTTGATTGGAGCATCTTGTATGATTTGAGTCTTTGCTTGTTAGTTTACCACAATCATCCTTTTTGTACACACCTTTTGAGAGAGACATACATGATTTGGAATTTGTTAGAATACTCTATGTGCTTCGCTTATATCTTTTGAGTTATATAATTTTGCTCTAGTACTTCACTTATATCTTTTAGAGCACGGTGGTGGATTTGTTTTATAGAAACTATTGATCTCTCATGCTTCACTTAGATTATTTTGAGAGTCTTAATATCATGGTAATTTGCTTAAAATCCTAATATGCTTGGTATGTAAGATTAATAATAAAATTCTCTTATGAGTGTGTTGAATACTATGAGAAGTTTGATACTTGATAATTGTTTTGAGATATAAAGATGGTGATATTAAAGTTGTGCTAGTTGAGTAGTTGTGAATTTGAGAAATACTTGTGTTGAAGCTTGTGATTCCCATAGCATGCACGTATGGTGAACCGTTATGTGATGAAGTCGGAGCATGATTTATTTATTGATTGTCTTCCTTATGAGTGGCGGTCGGGGACGAGCGATGGTCTTTTCCTACCAATCTATCCCCCTAGGAGCATGCGCGTAATACTTTGCTTTGATAACCTGTAGATTTTTGGAATAAGTATATGAGTTCTTTATGACTAATGTTGAGTCCATGGATTATACGCACTCTCACCCTTCCACCTTTGCTAGCCTCTCTAATACCGCACACCTTTCGCCGGTATCATACACCCACCATATACCTTCCTCAAAACAGCCACCATACCTACCTATTATGGCATTTCCATAGCCATTCCGAGATATATATTTCCATGCAACTTTCCATCATTCCGTTTATTATGACACACTCCATCATTGTCATATTGCATATCCCGGTACACCGCCGGAGGCATTCACATAGAGTCATATTTTGTTCTAAGTATCGAGTTGTAATTGTTGAGTTGTAAGAAAAATAAAAGTGTGATGATCATCATTATTAGAGCATTATCCCAGTGAGGAAAGGATGATGGAGACTATGATTCCCCCACAAGTCGGGATGAGACTCCGGACGAAAAATAAATAAAAGAGGCCAAAGAAGTCCAAATAAAAAAAGAGAAAGAAAAGAGGCCATAAAAAGAGAAAAGGGCCAAATAAAAAAATGAGAGAAAAAGAGAGAAGGGACAATGTTACTATCCTTTTACCACACTTGTGCTTAAAAGTAGCACCATGATCTTCATAGTAGAGAGTCTCTCATGTTATCACTTTCATATACTAGTGGGAATATTTCATTATAGAACTTGGCTTGTATATTCCAATGATGGGCTTCCTCAAACTGCCCTAGGTCTTCATGAGCAAGCAAGTTGGATGCACACCCACTTAGTTGTTGGAAATATGCCCTAGAGGCAATAATAAATTGGTTATTATTATATTTCCTTGTTCATGATAATCGTTTATTATCCATGCTAGAATTGTATTGATAGGAAACTCAGATACATGTGTGGATACATAGACAACACCATGTCCCTAGTAAGCCTCTAGTTGACTAGCTCGTTGATCAATAGATGGTTACGGTTTCCTGACCATGGACATTGGATGTCGTTGATAACGGGATCACATCATTAGGAGAATGATGTGATGGACGAGACCCAATCCTAAGCCTAGCACAAGATCGTGTAGTTCGTTTGCTAAAGCTTTTCTAATGTCAAGTATCATTTCTTTAGACCATGAGATTGTGCAACTCCCGGATACCATAGGAGTGCCTTGGGTGTGCCAAACTTCACAACGTAACTGGGTGGCTATAAAGGTTCACTACAGGTATCTCCGAAAGTGTCTGTTGGGTTGGCACGAATCAAGACTGGGATTTGTCACTCCGTGGTATCTCTGGGCCCACTCGGTAGGACATCATCATAATGTGCACAATGTGACCAAGGAGTTGATCACGGGATGATGTGTTACGGAACGAGTAAAGAGACTTGCCGGTAACGAGATTGAACAAGGTATCGGGATACCGACGATCGAATCTCGGGCAAGTACAACACCGCTGGACAAAGGGAATTGAATACGGGATTGATTGAATCCTCGACATCGTGGTTCATCCGATGAGATCATCATGGAACATGTGGGAGCCAACATGGGTATCCAGATCCCGCTATTGGTTATTGTCCGGAGAGTTGTCTCGGTCATGTCTGCATGGTTCCCGAACCCGTAGGGTCTACACACTTAAGGTTCGATGACGCTAGGGTTATTAGGAAGACTTGTATGTGATTACCGAATGTTGTTCGGAGTCTAGGATGAGATCCCGGACGTCACGAGGAGTTCCGGAATGGTCCGGAGGTAAAGATTTATATATGGAAAGTTGTTGTTCGGGTTCCGGGAAAAGTTCGGTTTTTTCCGGTATTGTACCGGGAAGCTTCCGGAAGGTTCCGGAGGATCCCGGAGGGGTCCGGAGGTCCGGAAAATGTTCCACAACGTCCAATACAGCAGCATGGGCTGTAGGGGGGGCGCCCTAACCTTAATGGGCCAAGGGCACCAGCCCCCCCAAGGCCCATGCGCATGGGAGAGGGGAAACCCTAAGGGGGAGGGCCTCCACTTGACTTGGGAGGCACTCCTCCCCCCCTTGGCCGCCGCCCTCAACCCTAGATGGGATCTAGGGGGGCCGGCCCCCTCTCTCCCCACCCATAAATAGTGGAGGGGTGGGAGGGCGGCCACACCCTTGAACCTGGCGCAGCCCCTCCCCTCCAATACCTCTCCTCCGCGTGAGCTTGGCGAAGCCCTGCCGGAGAACTGCCACTCCATCACCACCACACCGTCGTGCTGCTGTTGGACTCTCTTCCTCAACCTCTCCCTCCTCCTTGCTGTATCAAGGCGTGGGAGACATCTCCGTCCCGTACGTGTGTTGAACGCGGAGGTGCCGTCCGTTCGGCGCTAGGATCATCGGTGATTTGGATCACGACGAGTACGACTCCATCAACCCCGTTCACTTGAACGCTTCCTCTTAGCGATCTACAAGGGTATGTAGATGCACTCTCCTTCCCCTCGTTGCTAGATTACTCCATAGATTGATCTTGGTGATGCGTAGAAAATTTTAAATTTCTGCTACGATCCCCAACAGTGGCATCATGAGCCAGGTTTATGCGTAGTTTCTATGCACAAGTAGAACACAAAGCAGTTGTGGGCGTCAATATTGTCAATTTACTTGCCGTTACTAGTCTTATCTTGATTCAGCGGCATCGTGGGATGAAGCGGACCGGACCGACCTTACACGTACGCTTACGTGAGACTGGTTCCACCGACTGACATGCACTAGTTGCATAAGGTGGCTAGCGGTGTCTGTCTCTCCCACTTTAGTCGGATCGGATTCGATGAAAAGGGTCCTTATGAAGGGTAAATAGAAATTGGCATATCACGTTGTGGTTTTCGCGTAGGTAAGAAACATTCTTGCTAGAAACCTATAGCAGCCACGTAAAAACTTGCAACAACAATTAGAGGACGTCTAACTTGTTTTTGCAACATATGCCTTGTGATGTGATATGGCCAAAAGGATGTGATGAATGATATATGTGATGTATGAGATTGATCATGTTCTTGTAATAGGAATCACGACTTGCATGTCGATGAGTATGACAACCGGCAGGAGCCATAGGAGTTGTCTTAATTTATTTATGACCTGCGTGTCAACATAAACGTCATGTAATTACTTTACTTTATTGCTAAAGCGTTAGCCATAGTAGTAGAAGTACTAGATGACGAGACAACTTCAAGAAGACACGATGATGGAGATCATGATGATGGAGATCATGGTGTCATGCCGGTGACAACGATGATCATGGAGCCCCGAAGATGGAGATCAAAAGGAGCAAAATGAATTGGCCATATCATGTCACTATTTGATTGCATGTGATGTTTATCATGTTTTACATCTTATTTGCTTAGAATGATGGTAGCTTAAATAATATGATCCCTCACTAAAATTTCAAGAAAAAGTGTTCCCCCTAATTGTGCACCGTTGCGAAGGTTCGTTGTTTCGAAGCACCACATGATGATTGGGTGTGATAGATTCTAACGTTCGAATACAACGGGTGTTGACAAGCCTAGCATGTACAAACATGGCCTCGGGACACATGCGAAACACTTAGGTTGACTTGACGAGCCTAGAATGTACAGACATGGCCCCGGAACACGGAAGACCGAAAGGTCGAACATGAGTCGTATAGAAGATACGATCAACATGAGATGTTCACCGTTGATGACTAGTCCGTCTCATGTGATGATCGGACACGGCCTAGTCGATTCGGATCATGTTTCACTTAGATGACTAGAGGGATGTCTATATGAGTGGGAGTTCATTAATTAATTTGATTAGATGAACTCAATTATCATGAACATAGTCTAAATTGTCTTTGCAAAGATGTTGTAGATAAATAGCTCACGTTGTAGCTCCCTGTTTCAATACGTTCCTAGAGAAAGACCAAGTTGAAAGATATTGTAAGCAATGATGTGGACTAGGTCCATAGTCCGAGGAGTATCCTCACTGCTACACAGAAGGCTTACGTCTTTGATGCACCGCTCGATGTGCAAACCCCTACAACATCGTCTGTGGATGTTGTGAACACCTGACAGACACATCCTGATGACTACTTGATAGTTTAGTGCACCATACTTTACGGCTTAGAATCGGGATTCCAATGACGTTTTGAATGCCATAGAACATATGAGATGTTCCAAGAGCTGAAATTGGGATTTCAGGCTCATGCCCATGTTGAGAGGTGTGAGACCTCTGACAAGTTCTTTTGCCAACAATATGGAGGAGAATAGCTCAGCTAGTGAGCATGTGCTCAAAATGTCTGGGTGCTACAATCACTTAAATCAAGTGGGAGTTAAACTTCCAGATAAGATAGTGATTGATAGAGTTCTCTAGCCACTATCACTAAGCTACTAGATCTTCGTGATGAACTATGACATGCAAGGGATGGAATTGATCCCGAAGCTGTTCACGGTGCTTAAGACCGCGAAAGGTAGAAATCAAGAAGGAGCATCAAGTGTTGATGGATTAACAAGACCATTGGTTTCAAGAAGGGCAAGGGCTAGAAGGGAAACTTCATGGATGGCAAACCAGTTGCCGCTCCAGTGAAGGAACCCAAGGTTGAACCCAAACCCGAGACTGAGTGCTTCTATTGTAAGGGGAACGGTCACTGGTAGCGGAATTACCCCAAATGCATGGTAGATAAGAAGGCTGGCAACTTCAACAAAGTATATACGTGTTATTAATGTGTACCTCACTAGTGCTCCTGGTAGCACCTGGGTATTGGATACCGGTTCAGTTGCTATTATTGGTGACTTGAAGCAAAAGCTACGGACTAAAAGGAGACTGGCTAAGGGCGAGGTGACGATGTGTGTTGGAAGTGTTTCCAAAGTTGATGAGATCACCATCGCACGCTCCATCTGCCTTTGGGATTAGTATTGAACCTAGATAAATGTTATCAGGTGTCTACGTTGAGCATGAATATGATTAGATCATGTTCATTGCAATACGGTTATTCATTTAAGTTAGAGAATAATGGTTATTCTATTTACATGAATAATACCTTTCATGGTCATGCACCCTATGTGAATGGTTCATTGAATCTCGGTCGTAGTAATACACATGTTCACGCCAAAAGATGTAGAGTTAATAATGATAGTACCACTTTCTTGTGGCACTGCCACTTAGGTCATATTGGCGTAAGATGCATGAAGAAACTCCATGTTGATGGATGTTTGGAGTCACTTGATTTTGAATCGCTTGACACATGCGAGCCTTGCCTCATGGGCAGGATGAATAAGACCCCATTTTCAGGTACAATGAAATGGGCATGTGACTTGTTGGAAGTCATACATGCTGATGCATGTGATCCAATGAGAATTGAAGCGTGCGGTGGATATCGCTATTTTCTCATATGCACTGACGATTTGGGTAGATCTAAGTATATCTACTTAATGAAGCACAAGTCTGAAACGTTTGAAAAGTTCAAGCGATTTCAGAGTGAAGTTAAGAATCATCATAACAATAAGATCATGTTCCTATGATCTGATCAAAAGGGGATTTTCTGAGTTATGAGTTTGGCAATCACTTAAGACATTGTGGAATTGTTTAATAGTTGAAGCCACCTAGAACACCACAAGGTAATGGTGTGTCCGGACGTCGTAATTGAACCTTATGAGATATGGTGCGATCTATGATGTCTCTTACCGATCTACCGCTATTATTTTGAGGTTATGCATTAGAGACAGCTGCATTCACTTTAGATAGGACACCATATAAGTCCGTTGAGATGACGCCGTATGAACATTGGTTTGGCAAGAAACTAAATTTGTCGTTTCTTAATGTTTGGGGCTGCGATGCTTAAGGCCTCAGCCGGAGAAGCTCGAACCCAAAGCGGACAAACACATCTTCATAGGATACCCAAAGGTGACAGATGGGTATACCTTCTATCTCAGATCCGAGGGCAAATTGTTTGTCGCTAAGAACGGGTCCTTTCTTGAGAAGGAGTTTCTCTCGAAAGAATTGAGTGGGAGGAAGATAGAACTTGATGAGGTTATCGAACCTTTACTTCAACCAGAGAGTGATGCAACACAGAAAGATGTTTTCTGTGGAGCCTACATCTGTTGAATAGGAAGTTAATGATAGTGATCATGAAGCTTCGAATCAAGTTGTTATCGAACCTCGTAGGTCAACAAGGATATGTACTACTCCTGAGTGGTACGGTAATCCTGTCTTAGATATCATGTTGTTAGACAACAATGAACCTACGAGTTATGGAGAAGCGATGGTGGGCCCGTATTCCGACAAATGGTTAGAAGCCATGAAATCCAAGATAGGATCCATGTATCAGAACAAAGTATGGACTTTGGTGGACTTGCCCGATGATCAGCGAGCCATTGAGATAAATGGATCTTTAAGAAGAAGACGGACGTGGGCGGTAATGTTACCGTCTATGAAGCTTGACTTGTGGGAAAGAGTTTTTTCACAAGTTCAAGGAGTTGACTACGATGAGAATTTCTCACCCGTAGCGATGCTTAAGTCCATCGGAATCATGTTAGCATTAGCTGTATTTTTCAATTATGAAATCTGACAGATGGATGTCAAAACAAGTTTTCTTACCAGTTTTCGTAAGAAAGAGTTGTATGTGATACAATCAAAGGTTTTGTCGATCCTAAGGATGCTAAAAGGTATGCTGGCTCCAGCAATCCTTCTAGGGACTAGAGCAAGCATCTCGGAATCGGAATATATGTTTTGATGGAGTGATCAAAGCTTTTAGGTTTATACAATGTTTGCTAGAAACTTGTATTTACAAGAAAGTGAGTGGGAGCACTACAACATTTCTGATAAGTATATGTGGATGACATATTGTTGATTCGAAATGATGTAGAATTTCTGGAAAGCATAAACGGTTGTTTGAAGAGTGATTTTCAAAGGAAGACCTGGATAAAGCTGCTTACATATTGGGCATCAAGATCTATAGAGATAGATCAAAACGCCTGATGATACTTTCAAAGAACGCACACCTTGACATGTTTTTGAAGGAGTTCAAAATAGATCAGTCAAAGAAAGGGTTCTTACCTGAGTTGTAAGGTGTGAAGTTGAGTAAGACTCAAAGCTTGACCATGGCAGAAGAAAGAGGAATGACGAAGGTCGTCCCCTATGCTTTTGTCATAGGCTCTATACGGTATGCCATGCTGAAGTACCGCACCTGATGTGTGCCTTGCCACATGTCTGGCAAGAGGGTACAAAGGTGATCTAGGAGAGGATCACCAGATAGTGGTCGAAATTATCCTTAGAGGAATAAGGAAATGTTTCTCGGTTATGGAGATGATAAAGAGTTCGACGTAAAGAGTTACGTCGATGCAAGCTTAACACCTATCCGGATAGCTCTGAGTAGAGATACCGAATACGTATAATGGAGCAACAATTTGGAATAGCTCCAAGTGGAACATGGTAGGAGCATCTACGATATGACATAAAGTTTTGCGAAATACATAGGGATCTGAATATGGCAAGACCCGTTGACTACAACCTCTCTCACAAGCATAACATGATCAAACCCAGAACTCTTTGAGTGTTTATCACATAGTGATGTGAACTAGATCACAGAGTCTAGTAGACTCTTGGATGTTGGTCACATCGGTGAGTGTTAATCACATGGCGATGTGAACTAGATTATTGACTCTAGTGCAAGTGGGAGATTGTTGGAAATATGCCCTAGAGGCAATAATAAATTGATTATTATTATATTTCCTTGTTCATGATAATCGTTTATTATCCATGCTAGAATTGTATTGATAGGAAACTCAGATACATGTGTGGATACATAGACAACACCATGTCCCTAGTAAGCCTCCAGTTGACTAGCTCGTTGATCAATAGATGGTTACGATTTTCCTGACCATGGACATTGGATGTTGTTGATAATGGGATCACATCATTAGGAGAATGATGTGATGGACGAGACCCAATCCTAAGCCTAGCACAAGATCGTGTAGTTCGTTTGCTAAAGCTTTTCTAATGTCAAGTATCATTTCCTTAGACCATGAGATTGTGCAACTCCCGAATACCGTAGGAGTGCCTTGGGTGTGCCAAACGTCACAACGTAACTGGGTGGCTATAAAGGTTCACTACAGGTATCTCCGAAAGTGTCTGTTGGGTTGGCACGAATCGAGACTGGGATTTGTCACTCCGTGGTATCTCTAGGCCCACTCGGTAGGACATCATCATAATGTGCACAATGTGACCAAGGAGTTGATCACGGGATGATGTGTTACGGAATGAGTAAAGAGACTTGCCGGTAACGAGATTGAACAAGGTATCGGGATACCGACGATCGAATCTCGGGCAAGTACAATACCGCTGGACAAAGGGAATTGAATACGGGATTGATTGAATCCTTGACATCGTGGTTCATCCGATGAGATCATCGTGGAACATGTGGGAGCCAACATGGGTATCCAGATCCCGCTGTTGGTTATTGGCCGGAGAGTTGTCTCGGTCATGTCTGCATGGTTCCCGAACCCGTAGGGTCTACACACTTAAGGTTCGATGACGCTAGGGTTATTAGGAAGACTTGTATGTGATTACCGAATGTTGTTCGGAGTCCCGGATGAGATCCCAGACGTCACGAGGAGTTCCGGAATGGTCCGGAGGTAAAGATTTATATATGGAAAGTTGTTGTTCGGGTTCCGGGAAAAGTTCGGTTTTTTCCGGTATTGTACCGGGAAGCTTCCGGAAGGTTCCGGAGGATTCTGGAGGGGTCCGGAGAATGTTCCACCACGCCCAATACAGCAGCATGGGCTGTAGGGGGCGCCCTAACCTTAATGGGTCAAGGGCACCAGCCCCCAAGGCCCATGCGCATGGGAGAGGGGAAACCCTAAGGGGGAGGGCCTCCACTTGACTTGGGAGGCACTCCTCCCCCCCTTGTCCGCCGCCCTCAACCCTAGATGGGATCTAGGGGGGCCGGCCCCCCTCTCTCCCCACCTATAAATAGTGGAGGGGTGGGAGGGCAGCCACACCCTTGAACCTAGCGCAGCCCCTCCCCTCCAATACCTCTCCTCCTCCGCGTGAGCTTGGCGAAGCCCTGCCGGAGAACTGCCACTCCATCACCACCACGCCGTCGTGTTGCTGTTGGACTCTCTTCCTCAACCTCTCCCTCCTCCTTGCTGGATCAAGGCGTGGGAGACGTCTCCGTCCCGTATGTGTGTTGAACGCGGAGGTGCCGTCCGTTCGGCGCTAGGATCATCGATGATTTGGATCACGACGAGTACGACTCCATCAACCCCTTTCACTTGAACGCTTCCGCTTAGCGATCTACAAGGGTATGTAGATGCACTCTCCTTCCCCTCGTTGCTAGATTACTCCATAGATTGATCTTGGTGATGCATAGAAAATTTTAAATTTCTGCTACGATCCCCAACATTAGTTTCTTTTGAGCTTTCATATACTTATAGCTTTAGTGCATCCGTTGCGTGGCAATCCCTACTCACTCACATTGATATCTATTGATGGGCATCTCCATAGCCCGTTGATACGCCTAGTTGATGTGAGACTATCTTCTCCTTTTTGTCTTCTCCACAACCACCACCCTATTCCACCTATAGTGCTATATCCATGGCTCACGCTCATGTATTGCGTGAAGATTGAAAAAGTTTTGAGAATGTCAAAAGTATGAAACAATTGCTTGGCTTGTCATCGGGGTTGTGCATGATTTAAATATTTTGTGTGGTGAAGATAGAGCATAGCCAGACTATATGATTTTGTAGGGATAACTTTCTTTAGCCATGTTATTTTGAGAAGACATAATTACTTTGTTAGTATGCTTGAAGTATTATCGTTTTTATGTCAATATAAACTTTTGTCTTGAATCTTTCGGATCTGAATATTCATACCACAATTAAGAAGAATTACATTAAAATTATGCCAAGTAGCACTCCGCATTAAAAATTCTGTTTTTATCATTTACCTACTTAAGGACGAGCAGGAATTAAGCTTGGGGATGCTTGATACGTCTCCAACGTATCTATAATTTTTGATTGCTCCATGCTATATTATCTACCGTTTTGGACATTATTGGGCTTTATTATCCACTTCTATATTATTTTTGGGACTAACCTATTAACTGGAGGCCCAGCCCAGAATTGCTGATTTTTTTGCCTGTTTTAGGGTTTCGAAGAAAAGGAATATCAAACGGAGTCCAAACGGAATGAAACCTTCGGGAACATGATTTTCTCATCGAATACAACTTAGGAGACTTGGACCCTACGTCAAGACACGTAACAGGAGGCCACGAGGTAGGGGGGCGCGCCTACCCCCCAGGCACGTCCTCCACCCTCGTGGGCCCCCTGTTGCTCCACCGACGTACTTCTTCCTCCTATATATACCCACGTACCCCAAATGATCAGATACGGAGCCAAAACCCTAATTACACCACCGCAACTTTCTGTATCCACGAGATCCCATCTTGGGGCCTGTTCCAGAGCTCCGCCGGAGGGGGCATCGATCACGGAGGGCTTCTACATTAACACCATAGCCTCTCCGATGAAGTGTGAGTAGTTTACATTAGACCTACGGGTCCATAGTTAGTAGCTAGATGGCTTCTTCTCTCTTTTTGGATCTCAATACAATGTTCTCCCCCTCTCTTGTGGATATCTATTCGATGTAATCTTCTTTTTGCGGTGTGTTTGTTGAGACCGATGAATTGTGGGTTTATGATCAAGTCTATCTATGAATAATATTTGAATATTCTCTGAATTCTTTTATGTATGATTGGTTATCTTTGCAAGTCTCTTCGAATTATCAGTTTGGTTTGGCCTACTAGATTAATCTTTCTTGCAATGGTAGTAGTGCTTAGCTTTGGGTTCAATCTTGCGGTGTCCTTTCCGGCGACAGTAAGGGCAGCAAGGCACGTATTGTATTGTTGCCATCGAGGATAACAAGATGGGGTTTTCTTCATATTGCATGAGTCTATCCCTCTACATCATGTCATCTTGCTTAAGGCGTTACTCTATTTTTAACTTAATACTCTAGATGCATGCTGGATAGCGGTCGATGAGTGGAGTAATATTAGTAGATGGAGGCAGGAGTCGGTCTACTTGTCTCGGACGTGATGCCTATATACATGATCATACCTAGATATTCTCATAACTATGCTCAATTCTGTCAATTGCTCAACAGTAATTTGTTCACCCACCGTATAATACTTATGCTCTTGAGAGAAGCCACTAGTGAAACCTATGGCCCCCGGGTCTATCTTTATCATATCGATCTCCTACTACTTAGTTATTTACTTTGCTATTTACTTTGCCTTTATTTTACTTTGCATCTTTATCATAAAAATACCAAAAATATTATCTTATCATATCTATCAGATCTCACTCTCGTAAGTGGCCCTATAGGGATTGACAACCCCTATTTGCGTTGGTTGCGAGGATTTATTTGTTTTGTGCAGGTGCGAGGGACTCGCGCGTAGCCTCCTACTGGATTGATACCTTGGTTCTCAAAAACTGAGGGAAATACTTACGCTACTTTGCTGCATCATCCCTTCCTCTTCGGGGAAAACCAACGCAGTGCTAAAAGAGGTAACAAAGGTAGAAGGCGCTTCATCAGACCACTGACAGTTCTCCAAGCACCATGTATCCTCAGGAGTGATGGTCTTGTCAGAGCCACTCTTCACATCTGGCACACTGAGGTGCCTCATCAACTGAATCTGCCTGCGACGTGCCATCTTCTCAGCAACATGGGCCTTGTAGAGCTTCTTCTGAATGTGAGTCTGCAGGCAAAAGGTCTTCTTGATCTGGGAAGTCAGCTTCTCAACCCACGAGGGCTGAGCCACATGCTCTAGATCAAAGTCCTCATCGTTCGAGGTAGCAAACATATCCTCCTGATGGCCTGAAGCAAAGCGAGGAGTCTTATGCTTCTTCTCCCTTAGCTCCTTAACCTCATGCTCCGTGAGGTTGGCACGGGTGGTGAGAGGCACTCCTAGCCTACGGACTGCCCAAACGGTGTTCAGAAACTGCATCACAAAAGGAGCATAGATCGGTACCTTGTAGTACAACACCATATTGTACATCTCCTCCCACAACCACTTGGAGACATCAAACGTGGCACCAGATCCCCTCCTGGTCTTCATGGCCACAAGAAAATCCACCAGATAACCATAGATATCATCTTGATTCCCAACCTTGGGAAGCAGCACACAGCGGAACACATGATGCAGAATGTCATAGACTGGCAAAAGATCATTGGACTTGCCCACAATACCATGTCCAGGGATGTACAGAGGGGCAAGCTTCACCTTGTCCATGGGGTGAGCTCGGTCGTGAGGACGGATGCCACCTTGACCCTCCACCTCGGTATCCTCATAGCCAAGAGCATTGCAAAAAGCACTCCATGGACATGAAAGAACTCATCACGGCACATAAAGGAGGGGTGGCACTCCTCATCAGAGCCGAAGTGGACTATAGCATAGAACTGATGGATGAGCTGCACATCGTAGTCACAATTCACAGTCATGAGCTTGAACAAATCAAACTCCTCACAGATCTTCAGAGCTTCTCCAAAGTAATCAAGGTTGTTCCTCCAATGATTGATGTCAATGGACCACATCCGGGTGAACTTGTTCTTGTGATGCTCGAAAATTTCTGACACAATCCTCATCTGAAACTCATTTCGGAACTGAGGGTTGTTCCAACAAGGATTCAGTGCAACAGTGTAGGGATCCTGGAAACGAAACCTTTGCTAGTCCGACATCTTCCATTTGAGCATTGGCACCGCAACACGTTGCTTGGTAGCAGCAGACTTCTCCCGACGAGTGGCCTTGGTAGGAATCACCACCTCATGAGAGTCCTCATTGTCATATGAAGGTTTGCCCCTACGGGCCCTCTTCTTGGTGTTTTGAGGCTTCAGGGCAGCACGAGAACTAGAGCCACCTGCAGACACACACATAGAGCACACATAAACCCCAGCAAAGATGAGAGAAATGTACACAAGATTAGAGGAATATGTCTCATGTATGTGAGTAGAAGAAAAAACAGTGCATGTAGGTTTAGAGGAGCCGGTTGTTCCGGTTGTGCCACCGGTAGAACCGCTCGAGTGGTAGTACCGCTCGCAAGGAGCGGCAGTACCGCTGAGAGCGGATCTGCCGCGTGGAAGAACGGGAACCGCCCTATCTCGAATCTAGATGCAATATTCCTAATTCTACTGACGCATAGGAAACAGAAGGAGGCTATATGGATCTCTCCCACCAAACAATTGGCCAAAAATGTGGGAGTACAAGAAATGCCCTAGAGAGAGGTTTCAACAAGAGGAACCCTAAGAAAGAGAAGAAACAAGGCATTACCGGTATCCATGGGAGTAGATTGAAGAGGAGACGACCTCCGTGGATCCGATGAGGGGCCGACCGATCCGAAGAGCCTAAGGGCACTCCGGGGTGATGGACGGACAATCGATGACTAGGGATTAGAGAAGGGACGAGCGTGAAGGGAAAAAAGAAAACCCCTTCAGCCTGCACCCCTTATATAAGCCCCAGATGTCAGCCGGTAGTACCGCTCTGAGGAGCGATAGTACCGGTCCTATAACTACCCGGTGTTTGAGAGCGGTACTTCCGCTCCAGAAGCAGCGGTAGTACCGCTTCCAAATACCGGTAGTACCGGCCAGAGACACAGGTGTAGGCAGTTGCAGTAGAACCGCTCGTGCGAGACCGGAGGTACCGCTGGGACTATACAACATAGTGGAAGACCGGAAGAACCGTTCTGACCACCGGTTGTACCGCCAAGTTGCATCAGCCCAAGCACAAAAAGGAGATCAAACTTGTGTACATTTGGAAAAGATGGCTTGGGATGAGAAGGCTTAGGATGGAGGCAAGTCACTGTAATATGATGATGAAGACTCTTAAGAGTGCACAAAGCAAACAAGAAAAACCACTCTTTAGAGAATTCAAACATCTAGGAGAACCAAAGGAGCCAGGCAAAAAGGAAACACACAACAAGGAAAAACACCTAAGCACAAGGGCGGTGGCCGGAGCCACCTATGTTTGAGTTAAATGGTATGGCGCCATGAAGAATTATCCTTGGGCCCATGACCAAAACTCGTCTTTGAAGCACAAATACCATCAACAATGGCTAATATGAAAGAATTGGTCAATTTATGCATAATGGGGGGAGGAACAGTTCATTGAGAGAACAATACTCCCCCTATGTCCATGCCTACACCTAGAACATGACATCATGAAGAGTATGGTGCGGTGTGCGAGGTTCAAGCCACATTGCTCGAATCAATGATATTTAGCTCATGCCTTAACTCGCGAAATCTTGCTTCATCCAAGGGCTTCGTGAAGATATCTGCAAGGTTATCATGAGTATTGACATAGTTGAGCTTGATCTCCCCTCGCCTAATATGATCCCGGATAAAAGTGGTACCGAATCTCAATATGCTTCATCTGGAAATGTTGCACCGGGTTGAGAGAAATCTTGATGGCACTTTCATTGTCACACCAAAGAGGCACTTTGTCACAAATGACACCGTAATCCTTCAAAGTTTGCCTCATCCAAAGAAGTTGTGCACAACAACTGCCGACATCCACATACTCCGCTTCGGTGGACGAGAGAGACACACAACTTTGCTTCTTACAAAACCAACTCACCAGAGAGCAACCAAGGAATTGACACCCTCCGGAAGTTGACTTCCTATCCTCTTTGTCTCCCGCCCAATCGGAGTCCAAAAATCCTATAAGATTGAAGCTTGCTCCTCTTGGGTACCATAAGCCAAAGTTTGGGGTATGAGCCAAATATCGAAAGATTCACTTGACCACCACAAAGTGGCTTTCCTTAGGTGCGGCTTGAAAGCATGCACAGATTCCCACACTCAACATGATATCTGGTCTAGATGCACAAAGATAAAGCAGGAGCCAATCATGGAGCGATATACCTTTTGATCCACTGCTTTACCATTGGGATCTATGTCAAGTTGGCATTTGATGGGCATTGGAGTGGAAGCCGGCTTGACTTCACTTAGCTTGAATCTCTTGAGCATGTCTTGGGTGTATTTGGCTTGGTTGATGAAGGTTCCTTCTCTTCGTTGCTTGATTTCGAACCCGAGAAAGAACTTCAACTCTCCCATCATGGACATCTTGAACTTCGAGGTCATGAGAGCGGCAAATTACTCATTGAAAGTTTTGTTAGGAGAACCAAAGATAATGTCATCAACATATAGTTGGCACACAAACAACTCCCCTTTGACCTTCTTAGTAAAAAGAGTGGGGTCAATTTTCCCAATTCAAACCCACGATCTTGCAACAACTCGGTAAGGTGGTCATACCATGCACATGGGGCTTGTTTAAGGCCATAGAGTGCCTTATCGAGTTGGTACACATGATCGGGGAAATAGGGATCCTCGAACCCGGGGGGTTGTTTGACATACACCAACTCATTAATAGGACCATTAAGAAAAGCACTCTTCACATCCATTTGTTGCAACTTGAAGTTATGATGAGAAGCATAAGTAATCAACAAATGAATAGATTCAAGGCGAGCAACATGAGCAAAGGTTTCACCGTAGTCGATACCCTCGACTTGGGAGTAGCCTTGAGCTACCAAGCGAGCCTTGTTGCGGACAATAATTCCATGAGCATCTTGCTTGTTCTTGAATATCCACTTGGTTCCAATGAAATTATGGTTCCCCGTTGGCCTTGGCACCAATCTCCACACCTTGTTGTGCTCGAAGTTGTTGAGTTCTTCATGCATGGCATTAAGCCAATCCGGATCTTCAAGCGCCTCATAGACCTTTTCGGGTTCAACACAAGAGACAAACGCGTGATGTTCACAATAGTTTGCCAATTGTCTATGAGTGCTTACCCCCTTTCATATGCTTGGGAGCCGTTATTCTCATCAAACTCCACATTACACTTCTCCTCAATAAGTCCCGTGGACTTATTGAGGACACGATAAGCATGAGAGTTTGTATCATAACCAACAAATATGCCCTCATGAGCTCTAGCCTCAAATTTAGACAAACGAACACCTTTCTTGAGAATGAAACACTTACACCCGAACATCCGAAAGTACTTGAGGTTGGGCTTGTTACCGGTGAGTATCTCATATGGAGTCTTGTTCAAGCCTTTGCGGGGGTAGAGGCGATTGGATGCATGACACGCGGTGTTGATGGCTTCGGCCCAAAAGTTATATGGAGACTTGAACTCCGCCATCATGGTTCTTGCCGCATCCATCAACGTCCGGTTCTTCCTCTCCACTACACCATTTTGTTGAGGGTGTAAGGTGTGGAATATTTATGTTTGATCCCCTCATCACTAAGAAACTCATCCAAGGTGTAGTTCTTGAACTTGGTGCCGTTGTCACTTCTTATTGTCAAGATCTTTGCATTGTGTTGACATTGAGCTTCATTTGCAAAGTCAAGTACACCCAAGTGTATCTTGAATAGTCATCCATAATCACCAAGCAATACTTTCTACCCCCAAGACTATCAAAGGATGGAGGCCCAAAGAGATTCAAGTGAAGGAGCTCCAAAGGCCTCTTTGAGTAAATGATAGTCGTGGGAGGGTGAGCCTTCTTATGTAGCTTTCCTTCAATGCAAGCACTGCAAGCACAATCTTTCGCAAAACTAACATTTGTTAGTCCACGGACATGGTCCCCCTTGAGAAGACTTTGCAAAGATCTCATATTGACATGGGATAAACGGCGATGCCAAAGCCATCCTACATCAACTTTAGCCATTAGGCATGTCGCGGTCTTAGTGGGTCGCTCCAAAAAGTTAATCACATAGAGACCGTTCTCGACATGCCCAACAAAGGCTACTTTAAGAGTCGTGCTCCACAAGAGGGCCACGATATCAATATCAAAGAAAGTGGCAAAGCCCATGATTGCAACTTGACGAACGGAAAGTAAATTGTATGCAAGGGACTCAACAAGCATGACCTTCTCGATCGTGAGATCATGAGAAATGACAACCTTGCCAAGCCCCAATACCTTAGAGGACGAGGCATCACCCCACTCGACATTGGTGGGCATAGATGGAATCTTTTGCACGTCCACCACCAAGTCCTTGCTTCTGGTCATATGATTAGTGGCTCCACTATCGAGCAACCATGATTCCCCACCGGAAGCAAACACCTACAAGAGATTAATGCTTGGTTTTAGGCACCCATTTTGTAGTGGGTCCTTTGATGTTAGTGAAAAGGGTCTTAGGAACCCAAATAGACCATTCAATGTACTCATAAGGAGAACCAACAAATTTAGCATAAACATGCCCATCACTAGCACGACATAACACATAGGAAGGGTTAAAGCCGCCGGCTGATGGCTACTACACAACCTTCTTCTTGTAGACGTTGTTGGGCCTCCAAGTGCAGAGGTTTGTAGGACAGTAGCAAATTTCCCTCAAGTGGATGACCTAAGGTTTATCAATCCGTGGGAGGCGTAGGTTGAAGATGGTCTTTCTCAAACAACCCTGCAACCAAATAACAAAGAGTCTCTTGTGTCCCCAAGACACCCAATACAATGGTAAATTGTATAGGTGCACTAGTTCGGCGAAGAGATGGTGATACAAGTGCAATATGGATGGTAGATATAGGTTTTATAATCTGAAAATATAAAACAGCAAGGTAACAAGTAATAAAAGTGAGCACAAACGGCATTGCAATGCGTTGAAACAAGGCCTAGGGTTCATACTTTCACTAGTGCAAGTTCTCTCAACAATAATAACATAATTGGATCATATAACTATCCCTCAACATGCAACAAAGAGTCACTCCAAAGTTACTAATAGAGGAGAACAAACGAAGAGATTATGGTAGGGTACGAAACCACCTCAAAGTTATCCTTTCTGATCGATCTATTCAAGAGTCCGTAGTAAAATAACATGAAGCTATTCTTTCCGTTCAATCTATCATAGAGTTCGTACTAGAATAACACCTTAAGGTGACATTGGAGTATCTAGGTGACATTAGGGTTTTGGTTGATTTGTGTCTTAAGGTGTTATTCTAGTACGAACTCTATGATAGATTGAACGGAAAGAATAGCTTCATGTTATTTTACTACGGACTCTTGAATAGATCGATCAGAAAGGATAACTTTGAGGTGGTTTCGTACCCTACCATAATCTCTTCATTTGTTCTCCGCTATTAGTGACTTTGGGGTGACCCTTTGTTGCATGTTGAGGGATAGTTATATGATCCAATTATGTTATTATTGTTGAGAGAACTTGCACTAGTGAAAGTATGAACCCTAGGCCTTGTTTCAACGCATTGCAATACCGTTTGTTCTCACTTTTATTACTTGTTACCTTGTTGTTTTTATATTTTCAGATTAAAAAACCTATATACCTCAAACAATCTCAGATGCATATCATATAATCATACCCACAGATACTTGAGGTGACATTAGAGTATCTAGGTGACATTAGGGTTTTGGTTGATTTGTGTCTTAAGGTGTTATTCTAGTACGAACTCTATGATAGATTGAACGGAAAGAATAGCTTCGTGTTATTTTACTACAGACTCTTGAATAGATCGATCAGAAAGGATAACTTTGAGGTGGTTTCGTACCCTACCATAATCTCTTCGTTTGTTCTCCGCTATTAGTGACTTTGGAGTGACTCTTTGTTGCATGTTGAGGGATAGTTATATGATCCAATTATGTTATTGTTGTTGACAGAACTTGCACTAGTGAAAGTATGAACCCTAGGCCTTGTTTCAACGCATTGCAATACCGTTTACGCTCACTTTTATCATTAGTTACCTTGCTGTTTTTATATTTTCAGATTACAAAAACCTATATCTACCATCCATATTGCACTTGTATCACCATCTCTTTGCCGAACTAGTGCACCTATACAATTTACCATTGTATTGGGTGTGCTGGGGACACAAGAGACTCTTTGTTATTTGGTTGCAGGGTTGCTTGAGAGAGACCATCTTCATCCTACGCCTCCTACGTGTTGATAAACCTTAGGTCATCCACTTGAGGGAAATTTGCTATTGTCCTACAAACCTCTGCACTTGGAGGCCCAACAACGTCTACAAGAAGAAGGTTGTGTAGTAGACATCATGTGGTTAGTCTTCGGTAGAGCTCACGAGGTTCTTCACCTTCATTCATAGCAAATTCATCGGCTTTATCTTGCACCACTTCGTAGTTGGAGCGTTGAATGCTTGCGCTTCCCTTGTAAAGGGAAACAACATGGTGCCATGCTTCCTTTGCCATAGTGAATGGTCGGAGATGCGCGATATCTTCGGGAGGGATTGCATCTTGGATGATGAAGAGAGCATTCTCATTAAACTGATGATCCGCGACTTCTCTTGGGGTGAAGTTGCTTGGGTCATGCGGATAGAAACCTTGCTCAATAATTCTCTAAAGGTTAGTATTAACATGATTTAAATGACATTTGAAGCGATAGACCCAAGCGTCAAAATCCTCATTTTTCACAATCTTAGGAGGAGAACCGACATGATTTAAATGAGTGGAGGGAATCGGTCCTCCGTAGGTAAGTGGAGGTTCCACATGGGCAAAGATGCCATTTCCACTTTTACCACTAGATAAAGGAACTTTATCACTAGAAGCTTCCCCCTTGTCAGAGTTAGAAATCGTCACCTTGTTAGTGGGATCAACCACTTCCAATGGTGCGGTGGAAAATTTAAGACCATCAAGAAAATCCTTAAGCACGCCTTTGACCTCGGCCGTCATGGAGGTTTTAAATGTGTCCAAGGCCACATTGAGCTCCTCATGTGATACTGAGGTTCCCCCATCGGCTGTAGACGAGGACGAAATCACACCGGGGTGCTCTTCCTCATCATCTACGGTGTCAACCATACTCTTCAGACGACAAAGTCCTTAATAAAGAGATGAGGCTCTAATACCAATTGAAAGGATTGATATAGTTGACTAGAGGGGGGGGGGTGAATAGGCAACTAACAATTTTTAGCTTTTCTTTACCAATTTAAACTTTGCATCAAAGTAGGTTGTCTAGATATGCAACTGGGTGAGCAACCTATATGACGCAACAACAATTAGTAAACAAGCAAGCAAGGAATGTAACACAAGATAAGCTTGCACGAGTAAAGGGATGAGATAACCAAGAGTGGAGTCGGTGAAGACGAAGATGTGTTACCAAAGTTCCTTCCTTTTGAGGGGAAGTACATCTCCGTTGGAGCGGTGTGGAGGCACAATGCTCCCCAAGAAGCCACTAGGGCCACCGTATTCTCCTCACACCCTCACACAATGCGAGATGCCGTGATTCCACTATTGATGCCCTTAAAGGCGGCAACCGGACCTTTACAAACAAGGTTGGGGCTCTCTCCACAACTTAATTGGAGGCTCCCAATGAAACCCCGGAGCTTCACCACAATGGAATGTGGCTCCGAAGTGACCTCTTCCGTCTAGGGTGCCCAAGCACCCAATAGTAACAAAATCCACACAAGAAAGTATGGGGGAATCAAATATCCTTTGGTGGAAGTGTAGATCTAGGTCTCCTCCTTCAATCCCTAGCAAATCAACGAGTTTGAGTGGCTAGACAGTGAGATCGGGCAAGGGAGCTTTAATGGCAGTAATGGAGGAGAGAGAGGGGCAAGAGGTAGGTGGGAGGTAGGAGAAGCACCTCCTTAAATAGGCCCCCATAGATCCAACCGTTATGTGCAGAAACGCATAGGAGCGGTACATCCGCAATAGGCACCGGTATAACCGGTGCATGCGGGAAACCCCTGCTAGGGCACCAGGGCGGTACTTCCGGTGGCGCACCCGGTAGTACTGGTCTATCGGAATAAATCGGAACTACCGCACTACCACCGCTCAACTACCGAGCCACATACAGAAAGTAAACCCCTCAGGCCGGTAGTTGGAGCGGAGGTTGGGCCGGAACTACCGCTGGGCCAGCAGTCCCTGGGTGGTGGGGTCCAAGGCGGTACTATGATCTCGTGGGGTCCAAGGCGGCCAGATTTTAGGGTTTAGCCTCTATGATCTTGTGGTAAATCAACTCTTGTAATACTCATATCATCAAGAACAATCAAGCAGGACGTAGGGTATTACCTCCATCAAGAGGGCCCGAACCTGGGTAAACATTGTGTCCCCTGCTTCCTGTTAGCATCCACCTTAGACGCACAGTTCCGGACCCCCTACCCGAGATCCATCGGTTTTGACACCGACATTGGTGATTTCATTGAGAGTTCCGCTATGTGATCGACAAAAGGATCAATGGCTCGCCCGCAGGTCAACTACGACGCCGGCTTCTTCGTCACCGGCTCGGCCAGTCACCTTGGCTGGACCGAGGACTGTGACCTACCTCCAATCATCATTTTAGTATGAGGGCCTTCATCAACATCAACTCCGATCTCTATCAAGATCATGGAGGAATCATCCAGGGAGCCCGGGGGCTCAACGTCAACATTGCCCTCGGGCGACCGTATTGTTTTTCTGGACAGCAAACTCGTATCTGCCGCCACCGCCTCCTCAAGTGTCGTTTTAACGAATCCTTTGGTGGAATTGTGCGGAATTGAGTCTACAACAACCTTGGAAAAATTCGTCGAGTTCAGATGGAGGAATCTCTTGCAATCCATGATATACCGGAGCCCTGTCAAATCTAGACGGGAATCTGGACGAGTTTAGGGCATGGTGTCCAGCTTCTAGCTCGGACGTCCTTTGGAAGATCCAACCGTTGATCGGCTGCGGAATTCCTATATCTACCACCCCTCAAAATTTCAGCTCGATCCGACCGTCAAAACTTCAGGAACCTTCTGATTAGTGCATCACTTTTCGGATCTGATTTCTGTGCGAAAACAAATCCGACCCGAGTTCGTCTTTTTTATGAACGGGATTTCAGACATCCTTTTTGAAGGAAGTTTTGTATGGGGTATTGTGTTTTGTTCCCGAACACATCCCACTAACTTTATAATCTTTTGAACATGATCTTCACCATCATGCTGTTGTCAAACCAGTCCGGCAATATTGCTCCACGACTGCCGACCTGCGCTAGACATGTCGTCACTTTGTTGAGCCGAGCTCAACTTATTCAGATCATCATCTCGGCGAGCCGAATAGGAGTTCAGCATCGCGAAGGATAAATCATCACCAACATCGCCGCCCCACGGATTACATGGAGCGGGCACACCGGCATCGCTGCACGATCACTTCATCAAGCCGGCATTGACCACGTCATGACCTGCATCGGCAGGGCCGCACTATTGCTCCTTCAAACTGGTGTCCATCACGCCGACCTACTTCGACTCATCGGCTGACATCGAGGCTTCGACATCTCGGCTGAACCAGGGGCTTCGCCATCTCTTCATCAATCTACTCCGGAGACTTCGGCGTCACTAGCCGACCAGCTCTGTCACGTTAGCTGGACCGAGGGATTTGCCTCGGCAAGCAAACCTTTGCCAGCATCGCCATGCCGTCGCTTTATCGCCCATCAGGCAATGGGTGTGCGGATCGAGTCCCAATTTTGGGAATCACCTTTCTTCGGATTGCTACAACAAATAAACCAGGTGCTATTAGTCCTAGTATTTTTTGCTTGTTTGGGTTCATTTTCCCAAGGAATTATTACTCTGGTTTGTCCATCATATGTACACAGGTCTATCAAATGGTGGCCGCATTAATGACGGTCGCATGGTGGTTCGGTCAGTTTCCGTATATAGTCTGGCGAACGCCGCATCCGGAACTCGGACCGACCTGTGAATTCAGGCTTTGCCACGCCTTTACCGCATCACGCCGACGCCCGGCATCGACATTGACTTCGGCGCCAGGCCATATTTCTTTTATTGCTCACTTTGCATAAATTATTTATTATGCAACAATTTTTTTATACTATTATCTCCGGTTTGCACCATTTTTTGTGCACAGGAAAATGATCCAGGTTGGACATTATCGTCAACTTGGCGTACTGACATACCACGCCACCTCGGCTAGACGGGGGCTTCGTCAACACTTCATTACCCCATGCCGGGGACTTCGGCATCACTCTGCCAGCCTGCATTGACCGTGCTATGACACCACTTCGAAGTGCCGAGGTCTTTGCTCCGCCACCTTGGGACCGGCTTGGGGGATGGAACCTTGTCCCGCATCAAGCTCGGACCGTGTCATCAATACCGAACACATTAACCAGCTAAGTTGCCTTCATGCTCAAAGTTTTAAATTTTTAACTTGTGTTCGGTTCGACCAAGCATTATACCTTTGTTGGAAAAAAGTTGTTTGTGAAAAACTTCCTTGACACACAAATTCAAATACCCCATTTACTTGGGGGCTTCCTTTATTAAGCTTTTCCTCTTGCATATGATTATACTTGTACGGCTTTGTTCCTTGTTCGTGTATTACGCCACAATATGCACCATATTGACTTAAGCGATTTGCAAGCTGGGTTGCCTCACTCCTATGTTTACCCCTACATTCCCGATTGTTCGGCTAGGGAGTAAAGGGAGCACCTCTGCGATTGTCATGATCGGGTCATCCGAGCCGGACCTCAGACTGGGTGAAGCCGAAAGCTAGCACTCTTATTGATTTCAATTATGGTCGGCACACAAGGGAACTCATGAGTACAAAAAATCTATTGCACAAGTCTCATAGTAACAATGAGCACCGAAGAAAGGTATCAGTGGGGGTACTATTTTCTTCGAAGATGCTTCTTACACTTCGTCAGTAATATAGCATAAGTTCCCTGAGCGCGCTTTGTCTGTTACAGCCTTATGGCATGATTGTTTGGTTATCGGAAACACCGTCGATATTCTCGACAGGTGGAGTACATAACACTTTTCGGCCCTTGACCGAAGAGGGAGAAGCCGACGGTCGGTTAAGACGCGTATAAAGTTTGGGTGAACACATATATGATATAAGTACTTTGGTACATACAATCATTATACATAAAATTCTTTTACCCAAGTCACTTGGGGGCTCTTAAATTTATATGAGCCATTTTATAGTAAGTGTTCTTCTTAGTCGTTGCGAAGTTTTTATTATTATTTATCACTCCTTTTTTCGACACGAGTGTGTGGTCACTAGCCGGGGAGCCTAATTTCCCTCTCAAAGCCGCTAGAGTTTAGTTTGCTAAGCTGGCCTAAAGAGAAGTACTTCACCTTCGGGATAGGAGGTTGAAGCCGTAGGCTGACCCGCTTGAAGTCTTTAGATAGGATGTGTCATGTTAAAACACGACAGAAGCATTTTTTTTTCTAAAGTCCAATTTTCAAATTGGCACCGAACACTTGATCTTGTTCGGACGTCAGGTTTTGACTGACGTTTTTTGGTTTTCCAAGCCTATGGCACTTTTTAACTATTTGTGTGTTTCCAGCATAAGTATCGCAGTGCAACGCCGGACACCTTTAGAGATTCGGCAAAAACATTCTCGGACACTACTATATATGCATCGATTTCGAATTGTGTCTTCGGTCAATAGTTGGGTTGCCCGGCTCCTCTGCTTGCCTCCTACGTTCCGCTTTGTTCGGCTAGGTGTGCAAAGGGAGAACCACTGCGATTGTGCTTCCAGCTCGCATGGTTAAGCACCTCAGTGGAGAAAGCCGAAAACTGACTGTCACAATAGGCGTAAACTGGTCAACGGTCCGATGACTATGTTAAAGGACGGGCCGTTCATAACATTGGCCGAAGTGTTTATGGCTTGACCTCGGATGTCGCCGAACACTAACCGGGGGCTCATAGCTTGCTTCCCCAGTTTAAAGCTCCTATGACTAAGCGGAAGTTATAAACCCCGCATAGCTGATTGCCTCGTTTCCGCTAACACAACGTCCTTCGGGCACCGAGACATCGGCTAAGGGTTGTTTTGTTATTGCGGAAACACCCTGCGTAGTATCTACCAAGGGGTAGAGGCCGACGATGGGCCACTTTCAACTGATACACGGTCGTAGTTGAGTCAAAATAATGATGTAAAGTACTTGGATACATAGAATTGATGACCCACTAGTATAGGGGATCTATCATAGTCCTTTCTATAAGTAAGAGTGTCGAACCCAACGAGGAGCAGAAGGAAATGATAAGCGGTTTCCAGAAAGGTATTCTCTGCAAGTACTGAAATAAGTGGTAACAGATAGTTTTGTGATAGGATAATTTGTAACGAGCAACAAGTAACAAAAGTAAATAAAGTGCAGGAAGGTGGCCCAATCCTTTTTGTAGCAAAGGACAAGCTTGGACAAACTCTTATATGATGTAAAGCGCTCCCGAGGACACATGCGAATATCGTCAAGCTAGGTTTCATCACGTTCATATGATTCACATTCGGTACTTTGATAATTTGGTATGTGGGTGGACCGGTGCTTGGGTGCTGCCCTTACTTGGACAAACATCCCACTTATGATTAACCTCTATTGAAAGCATCCGCAACTACAACAAAAGTATTAAGGTAAACCTAACCATAGCATGAAACATATGGATCCAAATCAGCCCCTTACGAAGCAACGCATAAACTAGGGTTTAAGCTTCTGTCACTCTAGCAACCCATCATCTACTTATTACTTCCCAATGCCTTCCTCTAGGCCCAAATAATGGTGAAGTGTCATGTAGTCGACGTTCACATAACACCACTAGAGGAGAGACAACATACATCTCATCAAAATATCGAACGAATACCAAATTCACATGACTACTAATAGCAAGACTTCTCCCATGTCCTCAGGAACAAAAGTAACTACTCACAAAGCATAAACATGTTCATAATCAGAGGGGTGTTAATATGAATATAGGATCTGAACATATGATCTTCCACCAATTAAACCAACTAGCATCAACTAGCATCACCATGACTCTTATGCATTGTAGCAGATAAAAGTAAATGATCAGTGTGAATATTTATGGTTTCAATAACATTGGTTTCAACATTTATGGGATTACCTGAGATATAATGTTTGATTCTTTGACCATTTACCACCTTCGGATTTGTTCCTTTGAAGTTGTTGATTTTTATAGCACCGGAACGGTAGACCTCCTCGATAACGTAGGGACTTTCCATTTAGAGAGAAGTTTTCCTGCAAAAAATCTTAAACGAGAGTTGTATAGCAATACATAATCACCTACATTAAACTCATGCTTTTGTATCCTTTTGTCATGCCATCTTTTAACTTTTTCTTTAAACAACTTGGCATTTTCGTAGGCTTGGGTTCTCCATTCATCAAGTGAGCTAATATCAAATAACCTCTTCTCACCGGCAAGTTTAAATCATAATTAAGTTCTTTAATAGCCCAATAAGCCTTGTGTTCTAGTTCGAGAGGCAAGTGACATGCTTTTCCATATACCATTTTATACGGAGACATACCCATAGGATTTTTATATGCAGTTCTATAGGCCCATAATGCATCATCTAGTTTCTTGGACCAATTCTTTCTGGATCTATTAATAGTCTTTTGCAAAATTAATTTGAGTTCTCTATTGATCAATTCTACTTGACCACTAGACTGAGTATGATAAGGAGATGCAATTCTATGATTAACATCATATTTAGCAAGCATTTTACGGAAAGCACCATGAATAAAATGTGAACCACCATCAGTCATTAAATATCTAGGGACTCCAAACCTTGGAAAGATAACTTCTTTAAGCATTTTAATAGAAGTGTTATGATCAGCACTACTAGTTGGAATAGCTTCTACCCACTTAGTAATGTAATCAACAACAACTAAAATATGTGTATAACCATTAGAGGAAGGAAAAGGTCCCATATAGTCAAAGCCCCAAACATCAAATGGTTCAATAACAAGTGAATAATTCATAGGCATTTCTTGACGTCTACTAATATTACCAATTCTTTGACATTCATCACAAGATAAGACAAACTTACGGGCATCCTTGAAGAGAGTAGGCCAATAAAAACCAGATTGTAGTACCTTATGTGCAGTTCTATCTCCAGCATGGTGCCCTCCATAAGCTTCAGAGTGACACTTGCGTAGGATTCTGTTCCTGTTCATGCTCAGGTACACAACGTCTAATAACACCATCTACTCCTTCTTTATAAAGATGTGGGTCATCCCAAAAGTAATGCCTCAAATCATAGAAGAACTTTTTCTTTTGCTGGTATGTGAAACTAGGTGGTATAAACTTAGCAACAATGTAATTAGCATAATCAGCATACCATGGAGCAGTATGAGAAGCATTTATGACATTTAATTGCTCATCAGGAAAGCTATCATCAATAGGTAGTGGGTCATCAAGCACATTTTCTAACCTAGACAAGTTGTCTGCAATACGGGGTTCTCAGCTCCTTTTCTATCAACAATATGTAAATCAAATTCTTGTAGCAAGAGAACCCATCTAATAAGTCTAGGTTTAGCATCTTTCTTTTCCATAAGATATTTAATAGCAGCATGATCAGTGTGAATAGTTACTTTAGAATCAACAATATAAGGTCTAAACTTATCACAAGCAAATACAACTGCTAAGAATTCTTTTTCAGTAGTAGCATAATTTCTTTGAGCATTGTCTAGAGTTTTACTAGCATATTGAATAACATTTAGTTTCTTATCAACTCTTTGTCCTAGAACAACACCTACATCATAATCACTAGCATCACACATAATTTCAAAGGGTAAATTCCAATCAGGTGGCTGAACAATAGGTGCAGAGATCAATGCTTTCTTAAGTATTTCAAATGCTTCTACACAATCATCATCAAAGACAAATGGTATATCTTTTTGTAATAAATTAGTCAGAGGCCGAGAGATTTTTGAGAAGTCCTTAATGAACCTCCTATAAAAACCTGGCATGACCAAGGAAACTTCTTATACCTTTGATGTCCTTGGGACATGGCATCTTCTCAATAGCATCAACTTTGGCTTTATCAACTTCAATACCTCTTTCAGAAACTTTATGCCCCAAGACAATACCTTCATTAACCATAAAGTGGCACTTTTCCCAATTCAAGACAAGATTAGTTTCTTCACATCTCTGCAAAACTCGATCAAGGTTGCTCAAGCAATCATCAAAAGAAGATCCATAGACGGAAAGTCGTCCATGAAAACCTCACAAATCTTTTCACAAAAGTCAGAGAATATAGCCATCATGCATCTTTGAAAGGTAGCAGGTGCATTACATAGACCAAAAGGCATACATCTATAAGCAAAAGTACCAAAAGGGCATGTAAAAGTAGTCTTTGATTGATCTTTGGCTGACACAGGTATTTGAGAGAAACCAGAATAACCATCTAGAAAGCAAAAATGTGTATGTTTGGATAATCTTTCTAGCATTTGATCTTTAAAAGGTAAGGGGTAATGATCCTTTTTAGTAGCCTTATTTAATTTGGGGAAATCAATTACCATCCTATAACCAGTAATAATTCTTTGAGGAATCAATTCATCTTTGTCATTAGGAACAACAGTAATACCTCCCTTCTTAGGGACACAATGGACAGGGCTTACCCACTGACTATCAGCAACGAGGTAAATTATACCTGCCTCAAGGAGCTTTAGTATCTCCTTTCTTACCACTTCTTTCATTTTAGGATTCAGTCAGCGTTGATGATCACGAACTGGTTTAGCATCTTCTTCCAAATTAATTTTATGTTGACATAGAGTGGGACTAATGCCCTTAAGATCATCAAGAGTATACCCAATAGCAGCACGGTGCTTCTTCAGAGTTTTCAATAATCTCTCTTCTTCATGTTCTGAAAGGTTAGCACTAATAATAACATGATATATCTTTTTCTCATCAAGATAAGCATATTTAAGAGTATCCGGTAACGGTTTAAGCTCAAACAGGGATCACTGATGACCCACAAGTATAGGGGATCTATCGTAGTCCTTTCGATAAGTAAGAGTGTCGAACCCAATGAGGAGTAGAAGGAAATGATAAGCGGTTTCCAGCAAAGTATTCTTTGCAAGTACTGAAATAAGTGGTAACAGATAGTTTTGTGATAAGATAATTTGTAACGAGCAACAAGTAACAAAAGTAAATAAGGTGCAACAAGGTGGCCCAATCCTTTTGTAGCAAAGGACAAGCATGGACAAACTCTTATATGATGTAAAGTGCTCCCGAGGACACATGGGAATATCATCAAGCTAGTTTTCATCACGCTCATATGATTCACGTTCGATACTTTGATAATTTGGTATGTGGGTGGACCAGTGCTTGGGTGCTGCTCTTACTTGGACAAACATCCCACTTATGATTAACCTCTATTGCAAGCAAACGCAAATACAACAAAAGTATTAAGGTAAACCTAACCATAGCATGAAACATATGGATCCAAATCAGCCCCTTACGAAGCAACGCATAAACTAGGGTTTAAGCTTCTGTCACTCTAGCAACCCATCATCTACTTATTACTTCCCAATGCCTTCCTCTAGGCCCAAACAATGGTGAAGTGTCATGTAGTCGACGTTCACATAACACCACTAGAGGAGAGACAACATACATCTCATCAAAATATCGAACGAATACCAAATTCACATGACTACTAATAGCAAGACTTCTCCCATGTCCTCAGGAACAGAAGTAAGTACTCACAAAGCATAAACATGTTCATAATCAGAGGGGTATTAATGCGCATATAGGATCTGAACATATGATCTTCCACCAATTAAACCAACTAGCATCAACTACAAGGAGTAATTAACACTACTAGCAACCTACTAGCACCAAACCCGGACTTGGAGACAAGAATTGGATACAAGAGATGAACTAGGGTTTTGAGAGGAGATGGTGCTGATGAAGATGTTGATGGAGATTGCCCTCTCCCGATGAGAGGAGCGTTGGTGATGACGATGGCGATGATTTCCCCCTCAGGGAGGGAAGTTTCCCCGGCAGAACAGCCCCGCCAGAACCTTAGATTGGCTCCGCCAAGGTTCTGCCTCGTGGCGGCGGAGTTTTGTCCGAGAAGATGGCTTATGATTTTTTTCCCATCGAAAGAGTCCATATAGCATAGGATGGTCACCGGAGGGCCACCAGGTGGCCCACGAGGTAGGGGGCGCGTCCAGGGGGGTAGGGCGCGCCCCCACCCTCGTGGGCAGGGTGTGGCCCCCCGGTGAAGTTCTTGCACTCAATGTTTTTTTATATATTTGGAAAAAATCATCCGTGAAGTTTCAGGACTTTTGGAGCTGTGCAGAATAAGTCTCTAATATTTGCTCCTTTTCCAGCCAGAATCCCAGCTGCCGGCATTCTCCCTCTTTATGTAAACCTTGTAAAATAAGAGAGAATAGGCATAAGTATTGTGACATAATGTGTAATAACAGCCCATAATGCAATAAATATTGATATAAAAGCATGATGCAAAATGGACATATCAACTCCCCCAAGCTTAGACCTCGCTTGTCCTTAAGCGAAAAGCCGAAATCGAAAAATATGTCCACATGTTTAGAGATGAAGGTGTCGATAAAAATAAAATACGGACATGAGGGCATCATGATCATTCTTAGAACAACAACTTATATAATTCTTGTCATATGATTTCTTATGCTAGAGTAATAATTCAATCACAATATCAAGTATGAATCGTAAACTTCATTGAAAACTAACAAACTATAATCTCAGTCACTGAAGCAATTGCAATTGTCGGAGTAAATAACCATGGGTAGCCTAGCCGGCTTCCCCTGGCCCTTCTGAAAAAATTACGAGCCCGTCCGGCTCTCAGGAATCCAAGACATGGGGCCGCCTTCCCCTTGCCAGCTGTCACCCAGGCCAGCTCGAAGAAGGCGGCCCGACTTTACCCGTCATGAAGAAAACCATGGGAGGCCGACTCGAAGAAGCCGGCTCCAAGATGCCGACTCCAAGAAGCCGGCTCCCATAAAGTGGTCAAGACTGTACCCTCAAAGTTTGCACCCACCTAACGGTGGTGCGACGGGGCGTGGCTACAGTGAAGCCTGCCACCCCCGAATCCCGGAGCACGCCTGGCACAGTGCGCCATACGGAGTAGGCATGACCCGTCCGGCGTGGCACTGTTGCCATGTTGACCCTGATGTCACCCACGACGGGCCGCCAGCGCGGCCCACAGACGGTGGGCCCCTTCGGGCAGAGAGACGCCCGAAGGCGGCCACGCCTCCAACCAGTCGGCCCAAGACAGAGCCGGCTCCCCGCAGCCGGCTTGCCGCCTCCCCCGAAGGAGACGCCCCTTTAAGGAGACAAGACGCGGTGAGGCTACAGCGATCGCCCGACGGGCGGCGGCACTGTAGCCACGCCTACCACGACGAGGCCCACGTCACCAAGATGGAGCCACAGTAACCAGCCGCCGACCAGGCCCTGGACAGTGGGGCCTGCCTGTCGACCGAGGGGCCGGCAGCCGGCGGGGCCCACCAGTCGGCGGGCCCCAGCAGCCGGCGCAGGAGCCGGCGAGCGCAGTCACAGACGGCTGGGCCCCGCGCCCAGTCGGATTACCATTGTACCCCCGGGGGGTAGGCCTATATAAACCCCCCGAGGCACCCATGCAAAGGGTTGGACCCCCTACCAGTTCTAGACACCCCACAAGGAGAAGAAGCAAGCTAGCTGTGTCCTTCTTCCTCCTCCTACCAAACAACTCAAGGAGCATTGTGTAGCTACTTGTTCGACTAGTGAACATGCGGAGACCCCGTAAAGCAGCAGTAGGGGTGTTATCTCCAAGGAGAGCCCCGAAGCTGGGTAAGATCCGCCGGCGTGCATGTCTTCGCCTTATCCCGTTTCCAGGCACCCGCGATGTCTTACTGGCTCCCACAATGATAAGCCACCCGTTGGCATATGTCACACCTACCACCCGACATTTGGCGCCCACCGTGGGGCCAGGTGCACCATCGTCCGGAGACCTGTTCTGGACGGGAACCCTCTTCCTTCCCAGCGAGCGTAGCCAGCCCGGCACGCCCGTTGGCGCTTGCCACGACGCGCTGCAAGGCGTCACCAGCATCTGCGCGGCGAGCAGCCTCGCCGATCTCCTCGACGAAACCCTCATCTCCGACGAGCTCGCCTCCGATGCGGGCACCGACCACCTCGCCAACCTTCTCGGCCAGCTCCATGTCTCCATCGAGCCCGCTGTGGACCTGGAGTCGGTTGGCTCCACCGACCCGATGCCTGTCGACTCCGACACGGCCTCGTTCGACGCCTTCCCCACCAGCATCGCGATCTACGACGACCCGCTTCCTCGAGCCGATGGCTGCGACGCTGCCACCACCGAAGTGATGGTCGTCAGCCACGGCGGCCCGGCCGGCGAGAGCGCCCACGACGCCCCGCACGCGGCGGCTCATGACTTGTCCGCCCCCTCCCGGCCAATGCCGACGACGAAGCACTGGAGGCACGCCGCCTCGCCCTCCTCGCAGAGGGCCGGAGGCTGGCTTCCGTAAGACGCCTCATTGAGGCCTACCAGCGCGAAGCTGACCGCGCCGCCTTCGGCACGCCGGCCCCAGGCGGGCCAAGCCGGGCCGGCCTTGTCAAGCAACGCGCCGCCGTCATCGCCGACACGCTGGGAGTTGACCGCCCGCTCTATGCCACTCCGCTCGAGAACTTGCGTGCCGCCCAGGCGGCCGTAGACGAGTTGGACGGCTTGGAGGCCGAAGACCTCCCCCACATGACCCGGCGCATCCAGCAACTGATCGACGCAGCCGCGCAGCGGCACGAAGCAGACGCCCGCGCGGGAAGCCCTCCCCCGCGCCGAGATCACGGCGCGACGTCCCGGACGCCGGCTACGAGGAACACCCGTGCGCGGCGCGAGAAAGAGCCGGCTGCCAGCCGTAGCCGGACCCGAATCTCCATCGAGCGAGACGCGGATGGCCATCCCCGAGCCATGGAATGGCGGGGCAACCCGCCTCCGCCTCGACCCCGTGGAGAGAGATATCCCACCCCACCGCCAGTGGCGCACCCGACTCTCAGCGGCCGACTAGGTCGCCGCGAAGGAGTCGGCGAGAACGATGCCCGCCATCGGATCGACCGCCTGGCGCGATCCCTGGCGTTGGAAGAAGAAGACGATGTCGGCCCGCCTTGTTTCGGCCCCCGCATCCGCGACGAGCCTTTCCCCAAAGGGTTCTCGCTCCCAAGAGACACGCCCAAGTACAACGGCTCTGTGAAGCCGGAAGATTGGCTGATCGACTACTCCACGGCGGTCAGCATAGCCAACGGCAACCGGCGCGTTGCCGTAAAGTACGTGCCCCTCATGCTGCAAGGCACGACGCGAACCTGGCTCAACAGCCTCAAGCCTCTCAGCATCAACAGCTGGCTAGATTTCACCAAAGCTTTCATCCGCAACTTCACCAGCACCTACAAGCGGGCTCCCAAGCCCAGACAGCTCTCCTTGTGCGTACAAGGCCCCGCCGAGTCCACTCGCGATTACCTCACGCGTTGGGCCGAGCTCCGCAATTCTTGCGAGGGGGTGCACGAGGTGCAAGCCATAGAATACTTCACAGCCGGATGCCGAGAAGGCACCCTCCTCAAGCACAAGCTCCTCTGCGACGAGCCGACTACCCTCGACGTGCTTCTGGACATAGCGGACAAGTACGCCACCGCCGACTCCTCGATGAAGACCGAGCTTCGGGTAGACGCGTTCGGGAAAGTACTTAACCCGGCGCCCAAGATGCCGGCTGGAGATTCCGGCCGACGCCCACACTCGAACGACCACAAGCGCAAGGGCCCCGCGCCGCCTCCCGCCAGTCGGCAGGTGGCCACAGTCGAAGACGCGCCGCCTGAAGAGCGACCGGCGCCCAAGAAGCCCAAGGGCGGCAGGCTGGCTTGGTAGCCCGCCTTCTCCTACGAGCAAACTCTCGACGCCCCGTGCAAGTTTCACAGTGGCGCGAAGCCGTCCAACCACACAACCCAGAAGTGCCATTGGCTCACCCGAATCTCTAAGGGCGAGGGGCTCATGCCACCTCCGCCTGCCGGCCCGCCGCCTCCGGCCCCGCCGCCTCCGGCCGCTCGGCCCGCAGTCGGAGTCGTGCACGATGAATTCCCCGACGAGCAAGCAACCTACATCGTCTTTACAAGCCAGCCCGAAGACCGGCACAGCAAACGCCGAGAGCACCAGGAAGTTAGCGTGGTCGCTGCCAACCCCGCCGGACACATGCATTGGTCAGAAAAGCCCATCAGCTGGAGCCGGGCCGACCATCCAGAGGTGATGCCGTCTCCCGGCTCTTATGCTTTGGTCCTGGAAGCCACCCTTGCAACGGACAGACGCGCCGCCCGCTTTTCCCGTGTGTTGATAGACGGCAGGAGCAGCATCAACATCCTGTACTGTGACACCCTGGAGAAGCTAAACGTCAAGACAAAGCAGCTCATGCCTACCCGGACAATGTTTCATGGCATCGTACCCGGCCTGTCCCGCGCCCCCATTGGCAAGATCAAGATCGATGTACTTTTTGGGGACAAGGAGCATTTCTGTCGGGAAGCGATCTGGTTTGAAGTGGTGGACCTGGAGAGCCCTTACCATGCATTGCTTGGCCGACCTGCCTTGGCCAAATTCTTGGCAGTTCCCCACTATGCATACCTCAAGATGAAGATACCAAGCACCAAAGGCGTCATCACCGTAGCCGGCGATTACAAGAAGTCCTCTGAGTGCGTGGCAGCCAGCAGCCGGCTAGCCGAGTCCCTTGTGATTGCCGAGGAAAAGAAGATGTTGGACCGAGTCGTGGCCATAGCCGGCAAGCAGTCGGCCGTGTCCCCCGACCCCAAGGAGCATGATGCTCAAGGATCTTTCCAGCCGGCCAAGGAGACGAAGAAGATACCTCTTGACCCCGAGCGCCCAGAGAGGTTTGCCGTCATCGGGGTAAACCTAAACAGCAAATAGGAAGGCGAGCTCGCCGATTTCCTCCATGAGAATCGGGACATCTTCGCATGGTCCCCCAAGGACATGCCGGGTGTTCCGAGGAAATTCACCGAGCACAAACTACACGTTCGAGAAGACGCAAAGCCAGTCAAACAACCCCTTCGCCGACTGTCGGAGGAGAAACGCAGGATTGTAGGGGAGGAGATAGCCCGGCTTTTGGCAGCCGGCTTCATTATGGAAGTTTTCTTCCCAGAGTGGCTCGCCAACCTGGTCCTCGTGCTAAAGAAGAACAACAAGTGGCGCATGTGCATAGACTACACAAGCCTCAACAAGGCCTGCCCCAAAGATCCCTTTGCCCTGCCAAGGATAGACCAAGTGATAGACTCCACAGCCGGATGCGAGTTGTTGAGTTTCTTGGATGCTTACGCCGGATATCACCAGATAAAGCTGGATCCGGACGACCGCCTGAAGACCGCCTTCATCACGCCATTTGGAGCCTTCTGCTACCTGACTATGACATTCGGCTTGAGAAATGCCGGTGCCACTTTTCAGTGTTGCATGCAGAAGTGCCTCCTCAAGCAACTCGGCAGAAATGCTCACGTTTACGTGGACGACATCGTGGTGAAGACGGAGAAGCGCGGCACCTTGCTGGGAGACCTCAAGGAAACGTTTGAGAACTTGCGCCGATTTCAAATCAAGCTCAACCCCGAGAAATGCGTGTTTGGAGTGCCAGCCGGCCACCTCCTAGGCTTCCTAGTCTCCGAACGCGGCATCGAATGCAACCCGGTGAAGATCAAGGCCATCGAGAGAATGGCGATCCCCACCAAGCTTCGAGACATTCAGAAGTTCACCGGGTGCTTGGCCTCCTTAAACCGCTTCATCAGCCAGCTCGGAGAGAAAGCTCTCCCCCTCTACCGCCTCATGAAGAAGAGCACTCACTTCGAGTGGAACGACCAGGCCGACCAAGCTTTTCATGAGCTGAAGAAGATGCTGGCCACGCCGCCCGTTCTGGCGGCGCCGACTGAGAAAGAGCCCATGCTCCTCTACATCGCCACAACCAGCCGGGTGGTCAGCACCGTCATTGTAGTCCAACGCCCAGAAGAAGGCCGAGCCCAGCCGGTCCAGAGGCTGGTGTATTATTTGAGCGAGGTGCTGTCCGCCTCAAAGCAGAACTACCCGCACTACCAGAAGATGTGTTACGGCGTGTACTTCACCGCCAAGAAGCTGAAGCCCTACTTTCAAGAGCATCCCGTCACGGTCGTATGCACCGCCCCGCTGGCCGAGATCATAGGCAGCCGGGACGCATCCGGCCGGGTGGCGAAATGGGCCATCGAGCTGGCCCCTTACACGATCTTCTACCAGCCCCGCACCGCCATTAAGTCCCAAGCACTGGCCGACTTCCTCGTCGACTGGGCCGAGACCCAGTACCTGCCGCCGGCTCCCGACTCCACCCATTGGCGCATGCACTTCGACGGGTCCAAGATGCGTGCCGGCTTGGGAGCCGGCGTCGTCCTTACCTCTCCCAAAGGCGACAAGCTCAGATACACGCTACAGATCCACTTTGCCGCCTCCAACAACGTGGCCGAGTACGAGGCGCTCATACACGGGCTCCGGCTTGCCAAAGAACTTGGCATTCGCCGGATCCTATGTTATGGCAACTCGGACCTGGTGGTCCAACAATCATCCGGCGACTGGGACGCCAAGGTCGCAAATATGGCGAGCTACCGCTTCCTGGTCCAACAACTCAGCGGATACTTTGAAGGATGCGAGTTCTCCACGTACCGTGAGCCGACAACGAGCCAGCCGATGCCCTGGCTCGAATAGGCTCTACTCGGCAAGCAATACCAACCGGCGTCGCTCTACAACGCCTCCTCAAGCCATCTATCAAGTCGTCTCCAGAGTCCGACTCCATCTTCGTGCCGCCTAACCCTGATGCGGCCGGGTCCGGCTCGAAGAACCAAGAAGGCGACCCCGAGACTCCCACAGCCGGCCCAGGGACTTCGGCAACCGGCTCGGGGACTGCCACACCCGGCTCGGGGACTGCGGTAGCCGGCCCGGGGACTGCACCAGCACAACAGCCGGCGACCGACTCCAGCATTTCACCACCCAGCCCGCCCACCCTGGTAGCAGTAGCCACATTGGCAGTAGGAGAAGTCGCGGCTCCGTCATGGGCTCAGTCCATCCTCAACTTCCTAGTAAACCAAGACCTGCCGGCTGACGAAACAGAAGCAAGACAAGTCCAACGTCGAGCCGGAGCATACACAATCGTCAACAGAGAACTAGTCAAGCGCAGTGTCACTGGAATCCTCCAACGGTGCGTCGAGCAAGAGAAGGGCATTGCAATCCTCAGAGACATTCACCAAGGAGAATGCGGCCACCATGCGGCCTCAAGATCACTTGTCGCCAAAGCCTTCCGCCATGGTTTCTTCTGGCCGACTGCTTTGGATGACGCCAAAGAATTAGTCAAACATTGCAAGGGATGCCAACTCTTCAGCTCCAAGCAACACGTGCCGGCTTCGGCACTCAAGACCATTCCCCTCACTTGGCCCTTCGCTGTTTGGGGACTGGACATGGTGGGCCCATTCAAGACGGCGCGCGGCGGCATGACGCATTTGCTCGTCGCCGTGGACAAATTCACCAAGTGGATTGAGGCAAAGCCGATCAAGAAGCTGAATGGGCCGACTGCTGTGACGTTCATCGCAGACATAACAACTCGGTACGGCGTGCCACACAGCATCATCACCGACAATGGCACGAATTTTGCCAAAGGAGCCTTGGCACGTTTCTGCGCAGCCCAAGGTATCCGACTGGACTTAGCATCCGTCGCCCACCCACAGTCAAACGACCAGGTCGAGCGAGCCAACGGCCTCATCCTCTCCGGCATCAAGCCTCGACTGGTCGTACCTCTGGAGCGCTCAGCCGGCTGTTGCCTCGATGAGCTACCGGCTGTCCTCTGGAGTCTGCGCACTACACCAAACAAGTCAACCGGCTTCACCCCTTTCTTCCTTGTGTATGGTGCCGAGGCGGTCATCCCAACTGACATCGAGTTCGACTCGCCTCGAGTAACCATGTACACGGAAGCGGAGGCCAAGGAAGCATGAGAAGACAGCGTCGACCTACTGGAAGAAAGCCGGCTGTTAGCCCTCAGCCGGTCTGCCATCTACCAGCAGGGTTTGCGCCGCTACCACAGCCGGAAGGTCAGGCCAAGATCTTTCCAAGAGGGCGATCTTGTGCTCCGGCTGATCCAGCGAACAGCCGGCCAGCACAAACTCTCGGCCCCTTGGGAAGGCCCCTTCGTCATCAGCAGAGCTCTAGGCAACGACTCCTACTACCTGATCGACGCACAGAAGCCGAAGGCACGCAAGAGAGACGACTCCGGCAAGGAGTCGGAACGACCATGGAACGCCAACCTCCTTCGAAGATTTTATAGTTGAAATGCAGTATGTACCACGCTAACTTTTGTATTAAGTACAAGACAATAGGCTCCCCGAGGAGGGCTCGGGGACTGCCATCCCTTATCTATGAATGAAAAGTATCATGCTTATGACCTTGTCATTTCATTTACTTGTTCCGTCCGGCACCGGGTTCGACTAGTCGGCTCGGGGACTGGCCGACTGGAGTTATATTAGAAGTCCTACCCGCAGTCAGATAAGTAGTGTGCCGGCTCCCAAGCTTTCTCTTGCCAAAAGTCGCAGTTCGAAGAACCGGCTGTCCGACTGGCAAGAGTTAAAGGCAGGAACGGGCGCCCACACGAAAAAACGGCTAGGGACTAACGGACTAATATAACAAAAGCCGGTTTTTCTCCCACCGCCGAATGGCTACCAGAGTAGCCGGCCGGCCGGTTTCCATTCACTTCACTTCAATCCAAGAAAGCTCAAGTACTTGCCTCCCCAAAGAGGGAAGGCGGCAAAGGAAAAAGCCTAAGGATAAAAAGCATACGCGAATGGAAACCAAACATGCACATAATAATATTTACATAAAAGACCTCCGAGAGGCCAGCATTCAACATAGTTTGGATACACCCCCAGTGGGTGGAACTGCGAAAAGTTACTGAAGATTGTTCAAAAGACAACAAGCAGGAAAGATAAAGACGGCAGGTCAAGCTGGCGGAGCGACCGACGAGCCGGACTGGTTGGCGGAGACGGTCGTGCCGGCTGAAGGAGCGGCCGGCTGGCGAACTTCGGCTTGGTCGCCGCCTCCCGCAGAGGGCGCGCTTCCATGCGCCTCGTTGCTGGAGGCACGGTCGGCCTGAGGTCGGCCGGTTGTTCCACCAGCCGGCTCGACGTCTTCGCCGTCCTCCTCTTCGTCATCCTCGCCCTCGTCGCTGGAGGCAATCTCCTCCGCCGAGTCCTCGCCCACCGCCGGGTTCAGCCCGAACCACTCCTCCGGCTGAGCAACACCGTCATCATCGATTTCGGGTGCGAAAACGCTGATGTCGGTGCACTCGGCGATCGTCGAAGCTCGCTGGGCGATAGCCGGCCTCACCTCCTCGAGCTCCGCATCGGCCTCCATCCGCCAAGTGCGCAGCTGGTCCAGGCTCAGCCCTGGGTACCAAGCCCGAACGAACTCCAACGCCCGCCCGGCTCCGAGGCGGGCCGCCGACGCCTTCCAAGCTTCAAAGCGACCGACTGCGACCGCTAGCCAGTCGGCAGTTCGGCTTGGGGTGCGGGGGATCGTCTCGCCGGGCCAGAGGGCGGCCAACACTTGCGCCCCGGCACGTTGTAGCCGGCGAAGCATCCGATGAGCCAGCTGCAACCGCGCCTGGATAGCCAAGAGCTGCTCCTCAAGCATCCGGTTTGCATCCAGCGCGATGTTGGCCCCCGCCTGACGGCGCGCCTCGTGATGGGCCTCAATGCTTTGGGCGGCGAAGGCGGAGTAGCCGGGGAAGTAGTCTCCACCAAAAAACAAGCAGCAGCTCAAGATAAGCCAAAAATCCAGGCGGCAAGGGGCAGGGGAGGGGCGAGGAAGGCAGCTTACCGTCGATCAAATCCTCGATTCGGCCGAAGCCTTCATCCAGGGCTCGCCGGGTCTCAGCCCAGCTCGCCGCCTCGGTCTCATACTCTGCCTTCAAGGCAGCTTCGCTATCCTGCGCCGCCTGCAGGGCCGCCTTGTGGCTCTCCTCTTGGTCGGCCAGCTTCTTGGCTAGGCGATCCCGTTCCTGGACCAAGGCGGCGTACTCGGCCTCCTTGGTATGAAGGGCGGCCTTCGCTTCGCCGAGCTCCTTCCTCAAGTCGGCGTTGGCCCCTGAAGACAAAGAAAAAGAAAAAACCAATAAGGAAAGAGTCGTCAAGAAAGATCCGACCCGACTCCTCAGCAGTCGGATCGAATCTCGGGGACTACACCCAGTTTGTGCGCTGACGCGCCCACACAGGAGACAGACAAGATCGAGTACTTACTTCGGCTGTCGGCCAGGTCGTCGGTCCTCCGGCTCAACTCCCGAGCCTGGGAGTTGAAGGCGGCAGCACGGAGGTTGTGATATTCCTGAAAGTTCAGAAAAAACGCAAAAATAAGGTAGCCGTCAAGAAAGATCCGACCCGACTGCGCAGTAGTCGGCCTGAATCTCGGGGACTACACCCAGTGGGTGCGCTGACGCGCCCCCACGGAAGAAATCAAGAGAGCAAAGCAGCCAAGAATGAAGGGCTTACCCGAATGGTGGCTCGCGTCGACAGGAACTCCTGGGTGAACTATTGCAGCAGGGCGGCCTGAGCTTGCAGCCGGTTCCGGACCCCTTGAGCCGCCACATTCAGCTCGCCAGTCCCCCCGCTGGGAGTCCACTCGGACGTGGCAGTGCTGGCCGCCTCCAGATCTTCCGCCGACTGGCCTGCGCCCGCGACTCGGCGTGACTCCGGTGGAGCGGCGCCTCCCCCTGCGCGCCGGCCCGTCACCGGCTGCACCTCGAGGCCGGCTCTGCCCTCCGGCTCGCCCCCGGCCGGCCCCTCTGGTGCCGCTGACGACTGGCCGCCTTGGCCCGCTCCGGTTGGCGCTGCTGGCGGCGTTCTCCTCGCAAAGGCCACGGGGTCCTCCCCCCTCTCCATCAGCGGTGGGCCTTGGACGATCTCCTCCGCCAAGGGCAATGGGGTGTCGGGGGCCACGGCTCGGAGGGGAATGGCGAGCAGCGGAGGCTGGTTGCGCAAACTCTCCGCCTCCGTCTCCGTGGTCGCCGCCTCTGTCTGGGCCTTGGCTGCCGCATCGGCCTGCTCCCTCGCCGCCTGGGGGGCCGCCTTCTCCACCGCCTCGCGCTCCTCCCGCGCTTCACGGGCGTTCCGCTCTATGGCCTCCCTGAGGTCGGCGCGGGGGTCCGCGCGGCGGGAGCTTGAAGAACCTCCAGCCGGCCCAACTACGGAGCCGCCCGGACCATGCTCAAGGGAAAGCGGCGCCCTGTCCAGCAAGCGGAAGAAATTAAGAAGAATGCTCGAAAAAGAAGAGAATGATGAAGAGCATGCGGCAAGGCAATTGAAGACTTACGCCGAGACCGCCTGAGGCTGCTTCACCGCCTTGCGGAAGCGGGCCGCTTTCGCAGCCGCCTCGTCTCGCTTGGTCGCTGCGGTGGAGGCTTTGGACTTCTTCGGCCGACTGCCGAAGAGGCCTGAAGCGGCCCGACGCTTCTGTGCGCCGCCGCCGGCAGCCGGCGCGATAGACGAGCCCGCGCCCTGATGGTCGGCCGCCGGCTGGCGACGCGGGGCGACTTCGGCTTCGAAATCATCCGGCCAGTCCTCGAAGCTAGCGGTGAGCCTTGTGCCCCCGGGCTCGGCGTCGTCCCCCACGACGGCGTCTTCCATGGTGGCCGCCCCCAAGTCCGGATCGTCGACGTCGTCCGCCGTGCGGTCGGGGGCATACCGGCGTTCTATCCCCGCTGTCCTGGTCGTCGGCGGGAGAAGGGGGTTCTGCTAAGAAGGACCGACTGATTAGAAGCCGGCCGTCATAAAGTTGGCAACCCATGAAAAGGAGAAAAAGAAGAAAAACTTACCACGGGCGGAGGGTTGGCGCGAGAATACGGCGCCTTGCCATATCGCCAGTCTTCGGCGAGCTTGCAATTTGAGATGTAGTTTACCATATACGATACCTCCGCATGAGGCATCTCCCTGGTGCTCAGCCGGCTTGGGTCGAAGTGGCCGCTCATCTGGCACATCATGTGGGGCCGGCTCTGGAGAGAAGATATCCGGCGCTCCACGAAGGCGGCCACCAAGTCGGCCCCGTTCAGGCGCTCTGACTGGATCATCACCCGAAGCCGGGAGACGGCGGCGTTCCCGGCCTGAGACAGTGACCGGGACCGGAAACTCCACGAGGGCTGCCTCCCAGCCGGCGGGCTGGCTACGTAAGCCGGCAGGTTGACGTGGTCTCCTTGCTCGGCGACGTTCTTCACGTAGAAATATGATTTCTGCCAGATTTTCACCGACTGGATCAAGGGGATGGGAGGGAACGGGTTGTTCTCGCTCGCCCTCCTCATGGCGATGAAGGCCCCGCAGGGGGCGGGCACGCCCGCGACGACGGTGCCAAGTTTGCTCTGGAAGAACTCTCCCCAGAGCTCCAGCATGGGGAGCAGCCCCAAGAAGCCTTCGCAGAGGGAGACGAAGGCCGACAGCAGCATCACCGCATTGGGCATGAGGTGATGCGGCTGGAGGTTGTAGAACTCGAGGAAGGAGCGCAGAAATCCGCTCGCCGGAAGGCCGAAGCCGCGCAGGAAGTGCGAGCGGAAGACGACCCGCTCGCCCTCCTCCGGCGCCGGCGAGATCTCCGTCTTCGGCGCCAGACGGACCCGCACGAGGTTGGCGTCGGGCAGGCGCCGAGTCTGGCGGAGGAACTCCACGTGATCCTCATGGACGTTGGAGCCGTCCCACGAGCTTGACAGCGCCATGGGAGCGAGGCGATGTGGAGGCGCGACGGTGCTGAGACGGGAGGCTGCGGCGGCAACGAGAGGAAGAAGCAAGGACGAGAGGGGGCGGAGCGAGAGAGAGCGTGCGAACCTCTGTCGCTCCCCCTCCTCCCCCTACTTATAGGCTCGCGTGGCGGGACCGAGGAGGCGCGGCGTGGGGAAGCGTGAGGATCGATCATGCCCACTCCCCCACGTCCCGCGATTACTGTGCCAGGATGGTGCAATAAAAACCGCCGCGGGAAGGCGAGCGGCCCATGTGGGCCACGGAAGATCCGCGCTCGGACCGAGGCCTGCGAGTGGCAGGCCCGGGCCTGCGGCGACGTCCCGTCGCGCGCGTGCGTTGGCAGGATTTCCTCGCCACGTGGTCCGCGTCCCCGCCTGCGAGAACCAGAGCTCTCTGAAGTCGGCGTGCACAAGCAAAGCCGGCTCTTCAGGATAGGAAGCTGACCAAGCTTCTCGTCCCTCTGTCCGCCTCGAGGCTCGATCAGCTTCGGGGACTACTATCGGAGTAAATAACCATGGGTAGCCTAGCCGGCTTCCCCTGGCCCTTCTGAAAAAATTACGAGCCCGTCCGGCTCTCAGGAATCCAAGACATGGGGCCGCCTTCCCCTTGCTGGCCGTCACCTAGGCCAGCTCGAAGAAGGCGGCCCGACTTTACCCCTCATGAAGAAAACCATGGGAGGCCGACTCGAAGAAGCCGGCTCCAAGATGCCGACTCCAAGAAGCCGGCTCCCATAAAGCGGTCAAGACCGTACCCTCAAAGTTTGCACCCACCTAACGGTGGTGCGACGGGGCGTGGCTACAGTGAAGGCTGCCATCCCCGAATCCCGGAGCACGCCTGGCACAGTGCGCCGTACAGAGTAGGCATGACCCGTCCGGCGCGGCACTGTTGCCATGTTGACCCTGATGTCACCCACGATGGGCCGCCAGCGCGGCCCACAGACGGTGGGCCCCTTCGGGCAGAGAGACGCCCGAAGGCGGCCACGCCTCCAACCAGTCGGCCCAAGACAGAGCCGGCTCCCCGCAGCCGGCTTGCCGCCTCCCTCGAAGGAGACGCCCCTTTAAGGAGACAAGACGCGGTGAGGCTACAGCGATCGCCCGACGGGCGGCGGCACTGTAGCCGCGCCTACCACGACGAGGCCCACGTCACCAAGATGGAGCCACAGTAACCAGCCGCCGACCAGGCCCTGGACAGTGGGGCCTGCCGGTCGACCGAGGGGCCGGCAGCCGGCGGGGCCCACCAGTCGGCGGGCCCCAGCAGCCGGCGCAGGAGCCGGCGAGCGCAGTCACAGACGGCTGGGCCCCGCGCCCAGTCGGATTACCATTGTACCCCCGGGGGGTAGGCCTATATAAACCCCCCGAGGCACCCATGCAAAGGGTTGGACCCCCTGCCAGTTCTAGACACCCCACAAGGAGAAGAAGCAAGCTAGCCGTGCCCTTCTTCCTCCTCCTACCAAACAGCTCAAGGAGCATTGTGTAGCTACTTGTTCGACTAGTGAACATGCGGAGACCCCGCAGAGCAGCAGTAGGGGTGTTATCTCCAAGGAGAGCCCCGAAGCTAGGTAAGATCTGCCGGCGTGCATGTCTTCGCCTTATCCCGTTTCCAGGCACCGGCGATGTCTTACTGGCTCCCACAATGATAAGCCACCTGTTGGCATATGTCGCACCTACCACCCGACAGCAATTTATCATAACATAGGAAAGAGTCAATGTATAAGAGCTTTTCAGCAAGTCCACATACTCAACTATCATATAGTCTTTCACAATTGCTGACACTCACGCAATACTTATGGGTATGGAGGTTTAATCGGACACAGAGAAAGATAGGGACTTATAGTTTTGCCTCCCAATGTTTTACCTGAAGGGTAATGTCAACAGTAATAGTTCATGAAAACTCACGTCCAATTAGCCATATATACCGAGATCTTTCAAACATATTGTGCCTGCCAAGGATAAAATGTAAAAAGGAAGGGTGAGGATCACCATGACTCTTATGCAATGTAGCAGATAAAAGTAAAAGATAGGCCCTTCACAGAGGGAAGCGGAGGTTGTCATGCGCTTTTATGGTTGGATGCACAAAATCATAATGTGAAAGAACATCACTTTATATTGCCACTTGTGATATGGACCTTTATTATGCATTATGTCGCTTTTATTACTTCCATATCACATGATTGTTTAAAGCTTATTTCTACCACACCAATCAACCAGACATATTTAGAGAGCTATTTTTATTGCTTGCACCGATGACAACTTACTTGATGGGTCTTACTCAATCCATAGGTAGGTATGGTGGACTCTCATGGCAAAACTGGTTTAAGGGTATTTGGAAGCACAAGTAGTATCTCTACTTGGTGTAATGAATTTGGCTAGCATGAGGGAGAAAGGCAAGCTCAACATGTTGGAGGATCCAAGACAATATAATTTATCTCAGATGTAAGAAAACATAACCCATTATGTTGTCTTCCTTGTCCAATGTCAACTCTTTAGCATGTCATATATTAATGAGTGCTCACAATCATAAAAGATGTCCAAGATAGTATATTTATATGTGAAGACCTCTCTTTCTTTATTACTTCCTATTAATTGCAACGATGACCAAAACTATGTTTGTCAACCATTAACAACTTTTATTCATCATACTCTTTCTATGTGAGCTCATTACAATCCATAAGACTCACATGATCTCTTTGTTTCTTTTTATTTCTTTCTCTTTTCTTTTATTCACTTGGGATCATGGCAAAAATAAGCCAACCCTTGACTCAACACTAATCTTTATTATATATCTCAAGGACTCGATTACATAGAAGGATAATAAAGCAAAACTCGCAACTAGATCATACTAAGAACTTTTATTCTACTAGATCAAAATATTACCAAAAGGATTGAACTAAGAAAAACGGTAAAGATAAAACTGATGGTGATACGATACCGGGGCACTCCCCCAAGCTTGGCAGTTTCCAAGTGGAGTGCCCATACCAGATACTCAATTCTTCTTTGTTGGAGCAGACGGTGGTGATTTTGTTGATGGCGTAGACTTCTAGCTTAATTTGCGTTTGAGGATAGAATTTTGGTCCCTTAGGTCCTCGATCTCCTGTTCCAAGCTCAGTATCTTTTTGCATAGTTCCTGCTTGTTTCCTTGCAAGCGTCGAAAAGGGATAAACTCGATCTTAGGTTTCTTTACCCTATCCGGGAGGCTTGACTTTTTGAACTCCACATTAATGTCCCCAGGTTGAGGCAGTGGGACTTCATCTTCATCTGAGCTCGTCTCCTTGAGGGAGTCCTGTATTAGGGGGTGTTCGGGTAGCCGGACTATACCTTCAGCCGGACTCCTGGACTATGAAGATACAAGATTAAAGACTTCGTCCCGTGTCCGGATGGGACTTTCCTTGGCGTGGAAGGCAAGCTTGGTGATGTCGATATTCAAGATCTCCTACCATTGTAACCGACTCTATGTAACCCTAACCCTATCCGGTGTCTATATAAATTGGAGGGTTGTAGTCCGTAGGCAATCAACTCCATATACAACAATCATACCATAGGCTAGCTTCTAGGGTTTAGCCTCCTTGATCTCATGGTAGATCTACTCTTGTACTACCCATATCATCAATATTAATCAAGCAGGACGTAGGGTTTTACCTCCATCAAGAGGGCCCGAACCTGGGTAAAACATCGTGTTCCCTGCCTCCTGTTACCATCCGGCCTAGACGCACAGTTCGGGACCCCCTACCCGAGATCCGCCGGTTTTGACACCGACATTGGTGCTTTCATTGAGAGTTCCTCTGTGTCGTCGCCTTTAGGCCCAATGGCTCCTTTGATCATCAACAATGATGTGGTCCAGGGTGATACTTTTCTCCCCGGACAGATCTTCGTCTTCGGCGACTTCGCTCTGCGGGCCAATTCACTCGGCTACCTGGAGCAGATCGAAAGCTACGCCCCTGGCCATCAAGTCAGGTTTGGAAGCTTAAACTACACGGCTGACATCTGCGGAGACTTGATCTTCGACGGGCTCGAGCCACGGCCAAGCGCGCCGCACTATCTCGAGGGGCATGATCTAGCTTTGCCCCCGGACAGTGTCCTGGAGGCCGCACACGCATCGGTTCCGACCCCTAACTCAGAGCCTATTGCGCCAATCGAGGATGAGCGGTTGGACGTCACCTCGGGGGCTGCGATCCTGAAAGCAATCGAGCCGAACGCTAGCCCCGCACTCTGCACGACCCGTGACTTCGAGGATCCGGACTCCTCCCCGGACTCCGAACCCCCCGCGCCCCTGCCAATCGAATCCGATTGGGCGCCGATAATGGAGTTCACCGCCGCAGACATCTTTCAGCATTCGCCTTTTGGCGACATCCTGAATTCTCTTAAGTCTCTCTCTTTATTAGGAGAGCCCTGGCCGGACTACGGTCAGCGAGGGTGGGATACGGACGATGAGGAAATTCAAAGCCCACCCACCACCCACTTGGTATCCACTATCGACAATTTAAACGACGTGCTCAACTTCGACTCCGGAGACATCGACAGCATGGATGACGATGCAGGAGATACCGACGAACCAACGCCCATAGGGCATTGGACAGCCACCTCATCTCACGATGTGTACATGGTGGATACCCCTAAAGGAAGCGACAACGAGGAAAAAGGGGATGGGACGGGAGATCGACCCCCCGAAAAGCAATCAAAGCGTCGGCGTAAACGCCGACCCAAGCCCCGCCTCGACAAAAACCCAGCCATAGAGCAGGACGAGCCGGTAGACGACGAGCAGGCCTTAGAGCAACCGTCCGAACAGGGCAACACGGATAGAGAAACCGAACATCCCTCCTCCGGCGAAAACAGCATTCCGGACGACCTCACGCCGAATAAACCTATGGAGCAGAAGAATCTCCACGAAAGGATCGTTGCAATTGCACGCAGCCTAAAAAAGCAGAAGCAGAAGCTAAAAACAGTAGAAGATGCACACTCCGGATTAGATGGAGCAAAGTAATCAATACCGCAGATAAATACGGCGACAGTCGCCGCACTAAAAGCTATCCGAAAAGAAAGCTACTGCCTGAATTCGACAAAGAGGCCCTAGAGCCCTCGCATTCAAAAAATGAGAAAGCCACACGGTCGGATAGATGACCCCATAAGGCAGCAAGCGGCGCCGCACCTAAATCGGCATGCGACCCACTTTAGGATTCACATCATGGCCCAGTCAGGTCCATTTATGGTCCAAGAAAGCAAGCTCTCGTAAGCAACGCTATGAAGCCATCATCAGAATCCGGCACACCCAAATACAGGGGCGCAGCACACCCCCTATGTTTCACCGATGAGGTCCTGGACTATGAATTCCCAGAGGGATTCAAACCCGTAAACATAGAGGCATATGATGGAACAACAGACCCTGGAGTTTGGATCGAGGATTATATCCTCCACATACACATGGCTAGAGGAGATGATCTCCACGCCATAAAATATTTACCCCTTAAGCTTAAAGGGCCAGCCCGGCATTGGCTTAAAAGCCTTCCCGAAAACACAATTGGAAGCTGGGAAGAGCTCGAGGATGCTTTCCGAGCAAACTTTCAAGGGACCTATGTCCGCCCTCCGGATGCAGACGATCTTAGTCACATAACTCAACAACCCAGAGAATCAACTCGGCAGTTCTGGAATAGATTCCTCACTAAAAAGAATCAGATAGTCGACTGTCCGGACACCGAAGCCTTAGCAGCTTTCAGGCATAACGTCCGAGACGAATGGCTCGCCAGACACCTCGGCCAAGAAAAGCCAAGAACAATGGCCGCACTAACAAGCCTCATGACCCGCTTTTGTGCAGGAGAGGACAGCTGGTTGGCAAGGTGCAGCCCCAGCGACCCAAGTACATCCGAAACTAGGGATGGAAACGGAAAACCGCGACGCAACAAGGACCGTCGCCGGACTAAGGAAAAAAGTCCGAAGAGCACGACAGTCAATGCCGGATTCAAAGGTTCACGACAAAATCAGACAAAACCACCCCTCCAGGATAACAGGGATGATCCATCCAACTTAAATAAAATCCTGGACAGGATATGTCAGATACACATTACTCCCGGGAAGCCTGCTAACCATACCCACAGAGATAGTTGGGTTTTCAAACAATCCGGCAGACTCAATGCCGAACACAAGGGGCTCGACCCACCAAGCGAAGATGAGGACGAACCCCAAAAGCAGAGCACTAGGAAACAAAAGAACTACCCACAAGAAGTAAAAATAGTGAACTTACTTCACATAACAAAACGTGCGGCGCCCATAAAGGTACGCACCATACGGCCTATCCCCAAAGGGTCCCGCCACTGGTTGTCAAAACCAATCATCTTCGATCAGCTAGATTATCTAGAAATATCAAGAATGCAGGCTGGACTGCCTTGATACTCGATCCAATAATTGGCGGACTCCGGTTTTCAAATGTCCTTATGGACGGCGGCAGTGGACTAAACCTGATATATCAGGATACAATCCATCACATTGGGATAATCCCAGCAAGAATCCGTCGCAGCAAAACCTCCTTTCAAGGGGTAACACCTGGTCCGGACACCCATTGTATGGGTTTTCTCCGGCTCGAAGTTATATTTGGCTCTGCCGATAACTTTCGCCGCGAAAAGCTGACCTTCCATATCGTCCCGTTCTCAAGTCGCTATCAAGCACTACTGGGACGCGAAGCTTTCGCCCGCTTTAACGCAATACCGCATTATGCATCTCTCACGCTTAAGATGCCCGGTCCACGAGGCATCATCTCTTTGAATGGGAAGCACTAAAGTACGTCTCCCCAAGCGGAGGACTGTGCGGCCGCTTTGACAGCCCCACGGTAAAATGGCCTCACCGGCCAAAAAACTTCGAAATAGGTCATTAAAGACCACGAACGCGGATAGACGAGTTCGGGACAAAATCATCATTGATGCAGGCTTAGTGGACATATACCCCCACTAGGGGCTCCATGCATATACAATAAGAGACAATAAAGCTCAATTTTATATATTTTACTTTGTACTTTGTTTATTTTAAACTTTTGTTCGGCACGACCCATTTTCAACTCAGTTCCTCTCTTTTACAGATGAACGTCGTGCAGCGCCCGTCCAGGATACGGCACAACGGAGACACAGACGCAGACGTGCAGTAGGGACCCGTCCTAAAGGATTCTTTTTAGATTAAGACCCTGCGTAAACCTTTTTTACTGTCTCTTGTTGATACACATCCCCTGGTTTTTTCTGATATAACAAAAGGAGGAGGCTGGCGTCTTGGCATGTGGCCACGTCAGAATTTTTGCACATACCTGGACACTAGGGGCTTTTTTAATAAAGAGTGTTGTTTCGCTCGCACTCATAAAGACCGAACACCTTAGGGAGTGTTCGGCGTCGCGAGTTTTGGCATTATATGCATCAGCTCCGAATCATGTCTTTGGTCAAATGTTGGGTTGCCCGGCTCCTGAGTTCGGCTACCTTACGTTCCGCTCTATCGGCTAAGGTAGCACCAGGAGAACTACTGCGATTGTGCCCCGGTTCGGCCGGGCGAGCACCTCAGTAGAGAAAGCCGAAAACTGACTGTCATGATGTAGCGTGAGACTGGTCAGCCACTCGATGACCTATCGGAATCTATCGGATTCCTCCGCTTTAACGAAGGGCCGCTTCCCGGTCAGGCACATACGCGCCCCGAACTCGGGCGAGCGCAGTCGCCACCAAGAGGCTACCTAAATAGTCTCACTGTCAAGCTCCTATGGCTAAGTGAAAGTGTTAAAGCATTATAGTCCGGTTGCCTGGCCCGCTGCGCTATCACCTCCTTTGTAGGACCAAGACGTTGGGTTAAGTGTGAAAATGCGTCTTCTGTGAGCACCCCCACACTATGTGCGTGGGGGCTGAAGCCAACGACTGCCATCTTTCAGATTTGGTATATATATATCTTAAAACGGCCGCACAGGAGGTGTTCCCGATACTTGAAGGTACAAGTATAAAAAGGCCACCACAGTTTATCAAAATATTACTTTATAATTACATATGCTATCATAACATAGCATCTTTCGAGCACTGCGTCTCTATTACACGAGCGCCTTCAAGGACTTCCTGAAAATAGTGCTCGGAGGGTACTCGGCTTTTGTCCGAATCTCGGGACGCAACAACGGTGGTCTCCATCTCTGCCCAGTATGTCTTGACACGGGCAAGAGCCATCCTTGCGCCCTCTATGCATGCTGACCTCTTCATTGCATTAATACGCGGCACCGCGTCAAGGAATTACTGCACCAAGCTGAAATAACTCTTCGGCTCCGATCTCCCCGGCCACAGATGACCCATGACGTACTTCATGGCGAGTCCGGACAACCTATTCAGTTCGGCCCATTGAGCCAAACGATCGTCCACTGCCAGTGGATGCTCTGGATTGTGAAACTGCGACTAGAAAAGCTTTTCCACTTCGCAATCTTTCTGATCTCGAAAGTGTTCGGTCGCATCAGCAGCACTCGCTGGCAAATCCAGATAGGTATCCTCCACACTCCACATCCGGTCCAACGGAGCAAACTTCGGATCGCAAAATTTCCTTCGCAGCATAAAGGGCTTTCCAGCCGCAATCTGTTCGGCCTGACGCAGCTCCTCCTTCGCAGCTCTCATCGCAGAGCGCGCGTCCTTGGCATTGGCAACGACCTTCTCTAAGTCCGTCTGTTTCGCCTGGTCTTCTTTCTCAAGAAGTCTGCAATGGTCTGCAACACTCTTTAACGTTTTGGCCATCTCGGCCATCTCTTCCTTGCTTCGGCAATGAGCAGCCTATTGGGCTCTCAGCTCTTCAAGGGCTTTCTTGGCAGCCGCATCACTTTCTCTGGCTTGTTCTTTAGCTCGGGCAAGTTCTGCCCTAAGACTCTCCACGGCGGCCGCACCATCTGCGTCAAGCACACACATCGTAAGACACTGGCATAAAACTCTTCTTACCTGATGCCGCCCGAGGAATTACATACCTTGAGCCTCATCAAGCCGCTTGCTGACAAGCGCGATGTTGGCATCTGCCACGTCCAGTTGCCGCTTTAGTTCGGCAAAATCACCAGTTCCGCTCGATTCCGGACACCCTGCCGCCTACATTCAAAGGCGACATCTTAGACCTGGGATTATGATCCTCCGCGTGCCGTCATTTCTTGACGACACGCAGAGTCTCAGGGGCTACTATCTACATAGGGCGCATCTTATTCATGCGCAACTGACAAAAGTGTACATTATCTAATGTACCTCAAAACCCGTCAGTAAACTTTTGACGGCCTCATGCAATCCACTCTCTGCGGATGAGATCCTTTCAATCACCGTGCCCATCAATGCACGGTGCTCCTCCGAGATAGAAGCTCGCCCCAGCAGAATCTTTAGCTCCTCCGGCCGAGCACCAGACGGTGCCGGACTTGTCCCACGACCTCTTTCGAAGGCCGGACGCGGAGAACCTCGGGGGGCCACATAGCTATCTTCCGCCCCTGCCAGATTCGGAGAAACCCTCCACGACGACACCTCAGGGTCACCCGCCACGCTAGGTGGCACGGCAGGGGGAGGCGTTCCGCTCTCCATCATCTCCGGAAGGAGATCCCCCGAAGACGAGCTCTGCTGAGAAGGGCTGAGGTCCAAGCTACAAGGTAAGAATTCGGTTAATCTTCTCAGATATAAATCAAGGATTTCCCTCATCCCTCAAAAGGAAAATCTTTCTCTACTTACGGCTCGCTGGAGGGCTGATCCCCTTGAGGGCGTAGTCCGGCCGAGGAACTCCCTGGCGTCGGACCCTCTGACGAGGATTTTTTCCCCCGCTTCGAGGCCATGGTTTCCGGGTCATCAGAGGCGGCTCTCTTCTTCCCCTTAGGAGAGGAATTGTCGGTTCCTCCCTCCGGAGCAGCCTCCTTCGAGGAGGCCATAGTTTCCTTGTCCTCCCCCTTGCTTCCCTCCAAAGGCATTACCTCTAGCATCCTGACCAGCACGGGATCCGGCCTGGTTTCGGGAAGGGGAGCCGGATACTGATCAGCTTTGCCTTCGCTATCCACTCCTGTTTAAAAGGACGGCTCTTTTAGGGGCAAGTTTATGACAATTATACGGATAGAAGGTCCGGGCACAAGGTTGCTTACTTGAGTATCCGGGCGATTGCAGCTTAGGCCTGCGTCCTCGGTTAAATCCGGACACATCTCTTGTGATCCGAAGAACAGTTTATACATCTCCGCGGGCGTTGCGCCCATGAAATTCTGGAGAGCTCGTGGTCCCTCTAGATTAAACTCCCACAGGCGAAGGGAGCGACGTTTGCCGGGCAATATTTGGCGAATCAGCATGACCTGCGTCACCTTGACCAGGCTGAGGTCTCCTTCCAAGAGATCCTTAATGCGGCCCTGTAACAAGGGCACGTCTTTGGGCAAACCCCAATCTAACCCTCTGTTAACCCATGACGCTAGCCATGGTGGGGGACCCGAGCGAAAGGCAGGAAGCGCCACCCACTTGGTGCTCCGGGGAGTGGTGATATAAAACCACTCTCGTTTCCATAAGCCTAGCTCCTCTTGAAAAGAGCCCTCGGGCCATGGAGCATCAGCATTTTTGCTTATAACAGCGCCTCCGCACTCTGTATGCCGTCCCTTGATCATCTTCGGCTCCACTTTGAAAGTCTTGAGCCATAATCCGAAGTGAGGGGTAACACGGAGGAACGCTTCGCATACAATGATAAACGAGGAGATATGGAGGATGGACGCCGTAGCTAAGTCGTGAAATTCCAGCCCATAATAAAACAGCAGTCCCCTCACAAAGGGATCCATCGGGAAGCCTAACCCCCGAAGGAAGTGAGAGACGAACACTACGCTCTCACCGGGCTGGGGACTGGGGATAGCCTGCCTTTGAGCAGGCAACCTGTGCGAAATTTCGGCGGTCAAGAACTTAGCCTCTCTCAACTTTAGCACGTCCTCCTGCGTGACGGAGGAGGGCATCCATCGGCCTTGAAGGTCGGAACCGGACATTGTCGAAGGTCTGAGGCGCCCGGAATCTGGAGCCTAGGGTGTTGGAACTCAAGGCGACGGGCGAACTTGTTTTGGGATTGGAGAAAAGGAGTAAGGCCCTGGTGTCTTTATAAGAGGTTGAATACCAGGAGCCCTCCCCGTAACCGTTTGGGACTCGCCTTTAATCGAGAAAACATGCTAACGGGCACGATTGGGTTACCCATGTCCGTATTGATGAGAATCCCGTAAAAGGGGGGCACACGATCTCTGCTTTGACAAGACGTGCCAAGGAAACTGCCTTGCAAAACACGCTGAGGTGGAAAAGTGAAATCGGTTCGAGTAAAGGACTTGGCTGTAGTGTGATGACGCACTACGGAATACATCAGCAGATTTGATTTGTGTTAATATTATTCTCTCTACGGCAATATGTGGAAGCTTATTTTGCAGAGCCAGACACTACTCTTGGTGTTTACAATCTTCTATGAAGGACTTGGAGGAGGAACCCGCCTTGCAATGCCGAAGACAATTTGCGCGCCAGACTCGTCATCATTGAAGCCTAGTTCAGGGGCTACTGAGGGAGTCCTGGATTAGGGGGTGTTCGGGTAGCCGGACTATACCTTCAGCCGGACTCCTGGACTATGAAGATACAAGATTGAAGACTTCGTCCCGTGTCCGGATGGGACTTTCCTTGGCGTGGAAGGCAAGCTTGGCGATGCGGATATTCAAGATCTCCTACCATTGTAACCGACTCTATGTAACCCTAACCCTATCCGGTGTCTATATAAACCAGAGGGTTGTAGTCCGTAGGCAATCAACTCCATATACAACAATCATACCATAGGCTAGCTTCTAGGGTTTAGCCTCCTTGATCTCGTGGTAGATCTACTCTTGTACTACCCATATCATCAATATTAATCAAGCAGGACGTAGGGTTTTACCTCCATCAAGAGGGCCTGAACCTGGGTAAAACATCGTGTTCCCTGACTCCTGTTACCATCCGGCCTAGACGCACAGTTCGGGACCCCCTGATGAAACTATGTACCTAGGGTAGGGGCACGGACCCGTCCAAAGAGCCCTACCCAAGGACATCCCTAGAAGAAGTCACGTTTCAATCGACTTGAAGGTATCTCACTCGACGGGTTCAAGACACTCGACCAAGAAGCTACCACTCGACCATGAAGCTAGCCACTCGACCGCCAGGAGATCTGAAGTCACTCCGCAGGCAAACGGTCGGCTATTAAGTAGTCTTTATGGTCATTGTAGCACTCTATTAGGGGCGTTACCAGTAACGCCCAACCTTAAATGTACCTTAAACCCTGCATTACTGAGGGCAGGAGAGGGCCGGCGAACTCTATATAAGCCACCCCCTCCTCAGTATGAAGGGTTCGCACCCCTGTTATTCACACGCCAGTAATCCAGTCGACCGCCTCCGGGCACCGAGACGTAGGGCTGTTACTTCCTCCGCGAAGGGCCTGAACTCGTACATCTTGGTGTGTTTACAACTTCCCAATAGCTGAGATCTAGGCTCTCCATACATACCCCCCTACATCACTGTCAGAGTTAGAACCACGACAGTTGGCGCCCACCGTGGGGCAGGAATCTTAGCGCCTGATTGGAGAAGTTGCGATTTTTCCGATCCCTTTAATCATGGTTTCGTGCGGAGTTTTGGTGGAGGGCCGCGAGATCCGCCTCGGCACGCTCACGTTCATCGCCGACGACTCCGCCTGGCTTCAGGAGGCGCCACTCGACGTCGACGCGCTCCCCGTCCACGGTGCGACGCATTTCCGCACATGCGTTCGTGGCGTCCTCCTGCGGCAGCCGTCAACCCAGTATCGATCGGCCCCCGTATCGTCTCCCGGCTCTGTCTCCCACCGGCGCAAGCGCTCCGGTCGGTCGAGACTTCAGAGGTGGGTGAGGCACGCCGTGGCTCGCCAGTCGGCCGCCCCGCAAGTCGCGGCAATCGAGCCCGACGAATCCCTCTGCGGCCTGTTCGACTGGCTCCGCGGAGACCGCATCCGAGTGCGACAGCAGCGACCCAGTGGCTAAGATCCTGGCGGTCGATGGAACGCACAGTCCTCCCGGTTTCCCTCGCGCTGATGGAGGCGCGGGTGGGGGCGACCCGTCGCATCCCCACGACGAGTATCTCCCCGAACCTCTCACGTCATCACAGCGAGAGGAGCTTTGCCGCCGGAACACGGATGCCTCCGCACCCCTATCGTCGGAGAGTCCCCCGAGGCCCGGGCCTTGGAGGACACGCGCTTGGCTAATTTGGCCGAGCGCACTCGACTGGAGAATCTCCAGCGAGCACTCGACGAGCAAGCGCGTCAGCGGGCTCCCTAGTCTAGTCGACGCCAGCTCTTCCCGCCGACGCAGGTATACCGAACCCCAGTTCAGAATTTGGCCGCCGTGGCCCGTATAGCAGAATCGATTCAGCCCTCCTAGTCGGAGGCTGGCAGGGGCTTGTTACAGATCAGAGCGTTGCTCCGGGCAGCGGGAAACCAGAATTCTGCTGTTTCTCAGTCGCGGAATAGGATCCACAGTTGATCCGTTGCAACAGATACAGTCCAGTCGGCTCACAGCCCGCGGTCGCCCCCGAGGCGTGAGGGACATGGCGACCGGCATGATCAGTACAGAAGGAATGAGCAGTATGATCACCAATCCGATTGTGATGATCGACGTCGAGTGCCAACCCCTCCCCCGAGGAGTGGGTCATATGCGCCTCGACATCGAGATGACAGGCGCCCTCATAGCGTTTGGCAGAGGATTCCCGTCGACCCCAGGGACCCAGGCTTTGACGCGAGATCTGTCCTCGTTCAAGGCTTGGTTGACAGGAACAGGGCTCATCGGGAAGGCCAGAACAGAGATGCGCCTGCCAGCAGCAGAATACGTGTTTCAGGGCCAGAGTGTTTCAGTCGAGCCATTAGAGCCGCAGTGATTCCTCCCAATTTCAGGCTGGCGACTGGAATCAGCAAGTTCACCGGTGAATCTAAGCCTGACACTTGGCTCGAAGATTACCGAGTGGCTGTACAGATTGGCGGTGGCAATGATGAGGTGGCCATGAAGCATTTGCCTCTCATGTTAGAGGGCTCAGCCAGAGCGTGGCTAAATCAGTTGGCACCCAGCAGCATTTACACTTGGGAGGACCTCTCCCAAGTGTTTATCACTACCTTTGAAGGAACATGCAAGCGACCTGCAGGCCTTACAGAGTTGCGGTCTTGTGTGCAGAAGCCGAATGAAACTCTGAGGGAATACATCCAGAGGTGGATCACACTGCATCACTCGGTTGAGAATGTGTCAGACCATCAAGCAGTTTGTGCCTTCAAGGAAGGCGTTAAATACAGAGAGTTGAATCTGAAGTTCGGTCGAATTGGAGAGATGTCTCTGAATCGGATGATGGAGATTGCCACCAAGTATGCTAATGGTGAAGACGAGGACCGACTCCGGAGTGGCAAGCACAAGGCAGTCGCCCAAGAAACCGGAGGAAACTCCAGTCGGAAACAGAAGCGGAAGGCCGAGCCAGCCGCTCCTGGGGAGGCCCTGGCCGTAGCCCAGGGAAACTTCAAGGGAAAACCCAAGGGCACCTGGAAGCCCAAGAAAGTCAAGGATCAGGATGGAAACGATGTTTTGGATCTGCCATGTCACATCCACACCAAGAAAGATGAAGAGGGTAATTTTATTTACCCAAAGCATACCACTCGACAGTGCCGGCTCCTAATCCAGCAGTTTCAAGGCAAACAGTCCAAGGATAAGGAAAAAGAGTAAGACAGAGTCGAGGACAAGGAAGATAGCGACGACGGATACCCCCAAATCAATTCCACCCTGATGATTTTTGCTGATGTCGAAAGCAAAAGTCGACTGAAAGTCATCAACCGTGAGGTGAATATGGTTGCTCCGGCAACACCCAGTTATCTGAAGTGGTCTCAGACTGCCATCACGTTCGACCAGTCTGATCACCCTACGCACATTGCCACCCCTGGGAGGCAAGCTTTGGTGGTCGATCCAATTGTAGAAGGCACTCGACTGACCAAAGTCCTGATGGATGGTGGCAGTGGCCTGAACATACTATACGCTGAAACTTTGAAAGGAATGGGCATTCCAATGTCCAGACTAAGTACCAGTAACATGAGCTTCCACGGAGTCATTCCTGGCAAGAAAGCCGAATCACTCGGCCAGATTGCTCTTGATGTGGTTTTCGGCGGTTCAAAGAATTACCGCAAGGAAAAGTTGACATTCAAGGTTGTGGACTTCCAAAGTGCTTATCATGCCATTTTGGGCAGGCCAGCTTACGCACGCTTCATGGCTCGACCATGTTATGTGTACCTCAAACTGAAGATGCCTGGCCCTAAAGGTGTAATCACTGTTACAGGCAACCAAAAGAAAGCAGAAGAGTGTTTTCAGAAAGGCTCAAAGATCGCTGATGCTCAGATGGCAGTGGTCGACCTACAAGAGTACCAAAAGACTGCCGATCCGAGTGAATTGCTACGAGCCAAGAAGCCTACTTCAGAATCAGCTTTTCAGTCGTCCGGTGAAACAAAGCCAGTCCACATTCACCCGACCGACCCCAATGCTGCCCCGACTCACATTTCAACGACGCTCGACTCCAAATAGGAAGAAGCGCTCGTCCAGCTCCTCCGTGAGAACTGGGACATCTTCGCATGGAAGCCCTCTGACATGCCTGGAGTTCCCAGAGGGCTGGCTGAGCACCGTCTACGAGTCGATCCAAAATTCAAGCCTGTGAAGGAACATCTTCGACGGTTCGCCGTCCAGAAGAAGCAAGCCATTGGCGAGGAGGTAGCTTGGCTCTTAGCAGCGGAGTTCATCCGAGAGATTTACCACTCCGAGTGGCTCGCCAATGTCGTCATGGTCCCCAAGAAGGACAAGTCACTTCGCATGTGCATTGATTTCAAACATATCAATCGGGCCTGCCCGAAAGATCATTTTCCTCTCCCACGCATTGACCAAATAGTCGACTCGACTGCGGGGTGCGAGAGATTGTCTTTTCTAGATGCCTATTCCGGGTACCATCAGATCCGTCTGTATGGACCCAACGAGATCAAAACGGCTTTCATCACTCCATTCGGATGCTTCTGTTACGTCACCATGCCGTTCGGCCTCAAGAACGCCAGAGCAACGTTCATGAGAATGATTCAGAAGTGTCTACTCACTCAAATCAGTCGGAATGTGGAGGCATACATGGACGATATTGTGGTCAAGTCACGGAAAGGTTCCGACCTGCGAGCTGACCTTGCTGAAACCTTTGCCAACGTCAGGAGGTATGATATCAAGCTCAATCCATCAAAGTGCACGTTCGGAGTTCCAGGTGGAAAGTTACTCGGTTTTCTCGTTTCCGAACGGGGGATCGATGCCAATCCTAAAAAAGTTGGCACCATACTCCGGATGAAGCGTCCTGTACGCGTGCACGATGTCCAAAAGCTTACAGGCTGCTTGGCCGCTCTAAGTCGATTCATTTCTCGTCTCGGTGAAAAGGCGTTGCCTCTTTACCGACTGATGAAGAAGTTTGACAAGTTTGAGTGGACTCCAGAAGCTTACGCAGCATTTGCAAAGCTCAAAACTCTGCTCTCCACCCAGCCGGTGCTTGCTGCCCCAATCAGCAAAGAGCCTCTGCTGCTTTACATTGCAGCCACAGGACAAGTTGTCAGTACAGTACTTACGGTCGAGCGGGAAGAAGAAGGAAAGGCCTTCAGAGTTCAGCGCCCAGTCTATTATCTGTCTGAAGTTTTGACCCCTTCAAAACAAAGATACCCTCACTACCAGAAGCTTGTATATGGGATTTACATGACCACGAAGAAGGTTGCACATTACTTCTCTGACCACTCCATTACAGTCGTCAGCGACGCCCCACTAGCAGAGATTCTGCATAACAGAGATGCAACTGGTCGAGTGGCCAAGTGGGCGATTGAACTCCTTCCCTTAGATATCAAGTTTGAAGCAAAGAAGGCTATCAAGTCCCAAGCAATCACAGATTTCATCGCCGAGTGGATTGAATAGTAACTTCCGACTCAAGTTCACTCGGAGCACTGGACCATGTTCTTCGATGGATCTAAGATGCTGAATGGTTCTGGTGCAGGGGTAGTTCTAGTCTCCCCCCGAGGAGATAAGCTCAGATATGTTCTCCAGATTCACTTCGATTCCTCCAATAATGAAGCAGAATATGAAGCACTTTTGTACGGGTTGCGCATGGCCATTTCACTCGGCGTCCGTCGCCTCATGGTCTATGGCGACTCAGATTTGGTAGTTAATCAGGTGATCAAGGAGTGGGACGTCAGAAGTCCGGCTATGACTGGTTATTGCAATGCAATGAGAAAGCTAGGAAAGAAATTCGAGGGGTTGGAGCTTCATCACATCCCCCGACTGAAAAATCAGGCAGCTGACGATTTGGCGAAGATAGGCTCCAAGAAAGAAGCCATTCCCAGCAACGTGTTCCTGGAGCACATTCACTCGCCGTCGGTCCAAGAAGATCCTTTTACAGAAGAAGCCCCGCAGCCGAAAAGTGCCACAGATCCGACTAAAGTCGAAGTTCCTGCTGTGGTCGACCTAATCATGGAAGTCTTGGCAATCACTCCCGACTGGACAATACCGTACATCACGTATATCCTAAGGAAAGAACTCCCAGAGGACGAGGAAGAGGCTCGACAGATCGTCCGCCGATCCAAGGCCTTCACAGTCATAAAGGGGCAGTTGTATAGAGAAAGCGCGACTGGAATTGGTCAGAAGTGCATAACACTAGAAGAGGGTCGGATAATCCTTGATGATATCCACTCGGGGACCTGTGGTCACTATGCGTCCTCTCGGACCATTGTGGCTAAAGCATACCGAGCGGGATTTTACTGGCCAAGAGCAAATGAGATGGCAAAAGAGATAGTCAACAAGTGTGGAGGGTGCCAGTTCTACTCCAACATGTCACACAAGCCTGCATCAGCCCTGAAGACCATTCCACTCATCTGGCCCTTTGCTGTCTGGGGACTAGACATGGTTAGTCCACTGAGAACAGGCAGAAGTGGTTTCACTCATGTGCTTGTGGCAGTCGACACCTTTACCAAATGGATTGAAGCTAAGCCTATCAAGAATCTTGATGCTTGCACTGCTATCAGTTTCGTCAGAGGGCTAACATTCAGATATGGAGTCCCGCATAGCATCATCACTGACAATGGGTCACACTTCGATTCGGACAAGTTCAAAGCTTTTTGCGCCTCTCAAGGCACTCGAGTCGACTATGCATCGGTCGCCCATCCCCAGTCGAATGGACAAGCTGAAAGAGCAAATGGTCTGATTCTCAAAGGACTAAAGCCTCGACTGATGCGTGATCTCAAGCACGCGGCAGGTGCTTGGGTCAACGAGCTTCCATCAGTTCTGTGGGGATTGAGGACCACTCCTAACCGGTCGACTGGAAGAACTCCATTCTTTCTGGTTTATGGAGCCGAAGCAGTTCTGCCAAGTGATCTTCTTCACAACACGCCCCGAGTCGAGCTTTACACCGAAGATGAAGCACAACAGGCCCGGCAAGACGCAGTCGACCTCCTAGAAGAAGAGAGGGAGATGGCCACGATCAGATCGACCATTTATCAGCAAGACTTGCGTCGATTCCACGCCCGGAATGTGAAGAGTCGAGCCTTCCAAGAAGGAGATTTGGTCCTCCGAGTGGATCAACAGAAACCACACAAGCTTGCTCCTACTTGGGAAGGCCCCTTCATCGTCACCAAAGTCCTCCACAATGGAGCGTATCACCTCTACAATGTTGATCACCAGATCGACGAGCCACGAGCTTGGAATGCGGAACTACTCCGCCCCTTTTACACTTGAGTTCTCCCTTAGACGAGATGTAATAAGAAAAAATTTCTGCAGTTCATTTTTACCAAAGACAAGAGCGTCCCAATAATTGCTGTCACTCTTGCTTGCATACGAAATCCCCCAGTGGGTGACTTAGCTGCGAATCCGTTTCGCCTAAGTTTGAAAAATCCTACCGAGTGGAGAGCAATCCTCCCACTCGGGGGCTTAGCTGCAGTCCAGTACTCGCCTAAGTTCTCTCACTTAGAGGCTTAGCTGCAGTCAGGCACTCGCCTAAGTTTGAAAAATCCTACCGAGTGGAGAGCAATCCTCCCACTCGGGGGCTTAGCTGCAGTCCAGTACTCGCCTAAATTCTCTCACTTAGAGGCTTAGCTGCAGTCAGGCACTCGCCTAAGTTTGAAAAAATCCTACCGAGTGGAGAGCAATCCTCCCACTCGGGGGCTTAGCTGCAGTCTAGTACTCGCCTAAGTTCTCTCACTTAGAGGCTTAGCTGCAGTCAGGCACTCGCCTAAGTTTGAAAAAGTCCTACCGAGTGGAGAGCAATCCTCCCACTCGGGGGCTTAGCTGCAGTCCAGTACTCGCCTAAGTTCTCTCACTTAGAGGCTTAGCTGCAGTCAGGCACTCGCCTAAGTTTGAAAAAATCCTACCGAGTGGAGAGCAATCCTCCCACTCGGGGGCTTAGCTGCAGTCTAGTACTCGCCTAAGTTCTCTCACTTAGAGGCTTAGCTGCAGTCAGGCACTCGCCTAAGTTTGAAAAAGTCCTACCGAGTGGAGAGCAATCCTCCCACTCGGGGGCTTAGCTGCAGTCCAGTACTCGCCTAAGTTCTCTCACTTAGAGGCTTAGCTGCAGTCAGGCACTCGCCTAAGTTTGAAAAAGTCCTACCGAGTGGAGAGCAATCCTCCCACTCGGGGGCTTAGCTGCAGTCCAGTACTCGCCTAAGTTCTCTCACTTAGAGGCTTAGCTGCAGTCAGGCACTCGCCTAAGTTTGAAAAAAATCCTACCGAGTGGAGAGCAATCCTCCCACTCGGGGGCTTAGCTGCGGTCCAGTACTCGCCTAAGTTCTCTCACTCGGGGGCTTAGCTGCAGCCCAGCGCTCGCCTAAGTGTTTAAAAATCCTACCGAGTGGAGAGCAAACCTCGCACTCGGGGGCTTAGCTGCAGCCCAGCACTCGCCTAAGTGTTTAAAAATCCTACCGAGTGGAGAGCAAACCTCCCACTCAGAGGCTTAGCTGCAGCCCAGTGCTCGCCTAAGTGTTTAAAAATCCTACCGAGTGGAGAGAAAACCCCCCACTCGGGGGCTTAGCTGCAGCCCAGCGCTCGCCTAAGTGTTTAAAAATCCTACCGAGTGGAGAGCAAACCTCCCACTCGGGGGCTTAGCTGCAGCCCAACGCTCGCCTAAGTGTTTAAAAATCCTACCGAGTGGAGAGCAAACCTCCCACTCAGAGGCTTAGCTGCAGCCCAGTGCTCGCCTAAGTGTTTAAAAATCCTACCGAGTGGAGAGAAAACCCCCCACTCGGGGGCTTAGCTGCAGCCCAGCGCTCGCCTAAGTGTTTAAAAATCCTACCGAGTGGAGAGCAAACCTCCCACTCGGGGGCTTAGCTGCAGCCCAACGCTCGCCTAAGTGTTTAAAAATCCTACCGAGTGGAGAGCAAACCTCCCACTCGGAGGCTTAGCTACAGCCCAGTGCTCGCCTAAGTACAAGACACAACCCAATCCGCGAGTCGACTGCTACCTTCCCCTTCGGAGCTGCGCTGCAAATACAAGGTTATTCTGAGTGAAGATCAAGATCCACTCGACGAATCAAACCATGAAGATATTCAATGAGAAATCAAGATCAGATAAAGCCTAAAAGGTCCCAGACCTCAGATCAAAGTACTCAAGCCCTCAGCTCGGCGGATTTTAACGGTTACAAATCCACTCGGCATTCCGAGGCAAATTTAAAGTGAAGCATAAAAAGTTTTTTCATTCCTCAGGAGGAGGACTGGAAGGGGCGACGAACTCGTCCAAGTCGATCCCGTCTGCAATACAAGTGGCAGCAGCAATAAAAGTCTCCATGAAGTCCTGAAAGTTGTGCTTCCTGGTATTGACAACTTGGATGGCGGCCAGCTTTTCTTCTCGCGCCTCCTTGCAATGGACGCGGACCAGAGACAGAGCGACATCAGCACCACATCTAGCAGAAGATTTCTTCCATTCCGCCACTCGACCTGGGACTTCAATCAGTCGGACCATCAGGGACTCGAGATCATTCTGAAGTGTCGTTCCGGGCCTGAGTGATGTGTCGATCCGCGACATCCCAACCTTCAGCTGAGCAAGATAATCAACAACGCTGGTAACACGAGACTCCAGTCGGAGCACGTTCATAGCAGCCTCGTCCTTCACGAGAGAATTGGCGGGATCCAAGCCTGGCTCCACTCGACTGGTTTCCTCTTCGAAGATCTGGTAGAATTCTGCAAACACGATTCAAGAATAAGACAGTGGCCGTACGCGGGCTCGGCAACTACAAGACAGTCGGGTTGGAATAATTACCTTCGAGCATGACGAACAGCTTCTTGGCGAGTCCACCGAGATAAGCCTCCAGATCTTTTACCTTCCCCGCCAGCTCACCTGCCTTGTCGTGCAGAGCCATCTTTTCTTTCTTCAGTCGACTGGCATCTCGATTAGCTGTCTCGAGAGCAGTTTTCAGTCTGGAGTTCTCCTGTTCAAGAGTTCCGACCGAAGCTAGCTTCTCTTCTGCGAGCTTCGTTTTGCTCGAGGCCTCCTTCTGTGCCTCTGCAAGGTCTCGATCCTTCTTCTTCAGAGCTTCCTCCAGTTTATCTGCGACGCGTCGAGTGGAACCAACATCAAGAATGGACAAGAAAGAAAAGCCACCCATTAAGAATGGAGAACCTCACCAGCCATACCTTTTGCTTCTTCTTGCGCCTTCTTCAAATTCTCCTGAGCAAGCTTCAAGTTAAGGTTGAGCTGGATCTGCTGATTCTCCAACTCAGTATAGCGAGCTACAAGTTCGCAAGATTTCTGTAAAAAGAAAAATCAGTCGACAGACGTCCAAGATAAGTTGCTTCCAAGTAACTAAGAGACAATGATGACGTTTCTAAGACCACGGCCGAATCAAAAACATTCGACAGTAGTCTCGGGGACTACACCCAGTGGGTGCACTCAGCGTGCCCCCACTGGTTCGACCAAAAAAAAGAGAAAGAGAGAAAAAGTCGACTGCCCGCAGTCGACCGGATACAGTTCCACTCGACCTGGCCCGACCAAACCGAGTGAAGAAATACAGCTACAGCAACACAATGTAAAGACTACAGTCGACTGCCAGCAGTCCACCGTAGTCTCGGGGACTACACCCAGTGGGTGCACTTAGCATGCCCCCACTCGTCTAAGGATTGGCAGACACACCCAGTGGGTGTACAGATACAGATACAAAAGATCTTCGGAAAAGAGACTCTTCAAACAGCATATCATAACAGACCAAGTGTTGAGTCGACTGACCTGGACGTTGCTCTGAAGAGCTGAACTCGCGTCATAGGCTGCTTGGCTGGCCTCCCGAGCCATCTTCACTTGCTCCATCATGATCCCCACCTGGCGTATAGCCTCTTTTGCAGCAGCCGCTTGGTCCTCAGGGACGGGGTATGCGGCAAAAAGCGAAGACGGATCCGCAGTCGACGATGAGGGCCGTGCACTCGCCAGAGGAACGGCGAAGGTCACAGAAGCCCGAGTGGTGTCACCACCATCCCGAGCCACGGCCTCGGACATCGGAGCGGATTGGGGGGTCTTGTCAGCCGACGCCCTCTTGTGCCTCCTCACTCTCAATGGACCGTTGTCGTCGTCATCATGGAGGTTGATAACATGAGGAGGGGCTACAAAGGAAAAGTTCAATCGACTAGGGTTGCAATAAATGATCAGTCGACTCAAAGCAGAACGACAGTAATCGTACCAGGGTTGGAGGTAACAGCATGCTCCATCTCTTGGTCGTCGTCCTTGGCGGAGACCTCAGAAGTAGCAGCGCTGCAAATCTTGAAAGTCAGTCAGTTGGCTCAATGAATCGACCAAGGATCTGTCCATGGTCGACGAAGGAAAGCAAGTTTTATTATTACCCGGAAATGGTAGGGACAGCTATCTTCATCTTGGGCAGAGCCTTGGGCGGCTTGGACAGCGTCGTGCGTGGGTGCTTGGGAGCCTTCCCAGTCTGCGTAGGAGAAGAGGTCTGAGGGTGTTTCGACAACTGCCCAACAGAAGCAGTCGCCTTGCCACGTTCCCGCGCTGGGTCGTGTGTGTGCTTGGACCGCCCCTCTGGGCGAGGGGGTTCGACCTCCTCCTCCTCCTCTTCGCTGGAGTCGACGTTGTCGTCTCCCTCTCCTTCACCGTCGGACTCCCACTCGCCTTGGTCGTCCCCACTCTCACCTCCGGTCGCCTCCCCTTCCTCAGTTGGCTCCTGAGCCCCGTTGGGCGTCGAGTACATCTCGGTGGTCGCCTGGAAAGCAATAGACAAGATGAAAGTCAATCGACCAACTCAAAGAAGACCAATGCAGAAAACAAGATTTCAGTCGGGAGCATAAAGACATACCTGGTCCACTTCATACGAGTTGTCGAGTGGAGTTACCCTCCCGGCTCCTAGAGGGTTGTCTTTGTTCCCCGTGATGCTCGACAGCCACCCCTCCAGCATCTCGTCGGTGACCTCCTCCGGGTGGATCCAAGTGGTGTCATCGAGACCCGAGTACAACCACATCGGGTGGTCACGGGCCTGGAGCGGTTGGATGCACCTCTGGAGGAAGACCTCCAGCAGGTCCATCCCAGTCACACCCTCACGGACAAACTCGACCACTCGACCGGCCAACACTTTGACTTGGGCCCTTTCCTCCGGCGTCACTTTCAGAGAAGCGGGTTTTTCAGCTCGGTCGAGGGAGAAAGGAGGAAGACCAGTCGACTGTCCTGGGGTCGCCTGGTCCTGACAGTAGAACCAGGTCGCCTGCCAACCACGGACCGACTCCGGGAAAGTAATGGATGGAAAACAGCTCTTCCCCCTCGTCTGGATCGCCAAGCCCCCGCACAACTGGATCACCTGCGTCCTCTCGTCACTCGACTTGGCCTTCTTGACCGATTGAGAACGGCAGGTAAAGATGTGCTTGAAAAGTCCCCAATGGGGGCGGCAACCCAAGAAAGCCTCACACATGGAAATGAAAGCGGCATGGTATAAAATGGAGTTGGGAGTAAAGTGGTGGAGCTGCGCTCCGAAGAAGTTCAAGGAGCTCCGGAAAAAAGGATGGGGCGGCAGAGAAAACCCTCGGTCGATGTGGGTGGCTAGGAGCACGCACTCACCGTCGCGGGGTTAAGGTTCGATCTCTCCCCCCGGAAGACGCGTGGCTTCGTGGGGAATGACTCCCCCCTCGACCATGTCGTTGAGATCCTCTTGCCGGAGCACCGACGGCATCCAGTCGCCCTGGATCCAACCATTGGGCAGAGCGGTCCTAGAGGAAGATCCGCCCCGAGCAGACCTCTTCCCTTTCCCCGCCGCCGCCGCCTTCTTCGCGTGCTCCAGAGCAGTCGTCTTGCCCTTCACCATCGTCGCCGGTGAAATCTCGAACGGGCTTGCGGCGCTAGGGTGAGAACGGAGGTGGCGGAAGGACTTGCGAAGGGAGAGAGGAAGAAGAAAGCAGAAGGGAGCGCACTGTTTGGAAACCCCGAGCCGGCAACTTATAAGGGGCCGCTTCCGAGTGGCTGACTGGTAGGCCCAGGCTATCCAGTCAAATCCTGCAGCAGACGCGCGCGCAGTACGTGGCGAAAAAGGCGACGCGGGGATCAAGGAGCTTCCGCTTTATCGCTTCCGATTACTACGGCCGCTCCCGTCCCGCGCGCTTCCCAAAATCCGAATCCTGCGACATTCGCGGGCCACAGAACAACTTGTCAAAACACAAGACCCCGATCGCACCGGCGCTCAGTATGTCACAAGTAAAGAAATTCACTCGATGATAGGCCTGGAATGGATCAAGGCGACTAAAAGAGGTTGATAACGTCGTCCGTGACGATTGGCCCAAAACGAGGCACTCGTGTAGCCCAAAGAACCAGTCGGGAAGATCCCCAACTCTTTCCCCACTCTAACCTCGATCCATTCGGGGGCTAATGATGAAACTATGTACCTAGGGTAGGGGCACGGACCCGTCCAAAGAGCCCTACCCAAGGACATCCCTAGAAGAAGTCACCTTTCAATCGACTTGAAGGTATCTCACTCGACGGGTTCAAGACACTCGACCAAGAAGCTACCACTCGACCATGAAGCTAGCCACTCGACTGCCAGGAGATCTGAAGTCACTCCGCAGGCAAACGGTCGGCTATTAAGTAGTCTTTATGGTCATTGTAGCACTCTATTAGGGGCGTTACCACTAACGCCCAACCTTAAATGTACCTTAAACCCTGCATTACTGAGGGCAGGAGAGGGCCGGCGAACTCTATATAAGCCACCCCCCTCCTCAGTATGAAGGGTTCGCACCCCTGTTATTCACACGCCAGTAATCCAGTCGACCGCCTCTGGGCACCGAGACATAGGGCTGTTACTTCCTCCGCGAAGGGCCTGAACTTGTACATCTTGGTGTGTTTACAACTTCCCAATAGCTGAGATCTAGCCTCTCCATACATACCCCCCTACATCACTGTCAGAGTTAGAACCATGACACCCCCTACCCGAGATCCGCCGGTTTTGACACCGACACTCCTCCTTTCCCTTGGGTTCATAGTCTTCTTCTTCTTCTTCTTCTTCTTCTTCTTCCGTGGTCCAACCATAATGCTCCACATCCCCATAGACCTTAGGGCCTGCAAGGTAATCAGCCACATAGCTTTCTCCTTCCGAATCCTGGGACGATATGTTGTTCTGTCTGCAACAGGACGACTCAAAACAAAGACAAGGGATTTTTGCGTGATACGGGAGTCAAAACCCCTGGGAGGTTATATAATGAATTTTTACAGACCAAAATACGTGCCTTGTAAGAAAACGGAGTCCGGAGAGCACACGAGGTGCCCACGAGGTAGGGGGGCGCGCCCAGGGGGATAGGGCGCACCCTCCACCCTCATGGAGCCCTCGTGTCCTTTCCGGACTGTTGCTTATTTTTCTATTTTTCTAAATATTCCAAAATGGAGAATTATTGCCTTAAAAACTGTTTTGGAGTCGGTTTACTTACCGTACCACATACCTATTCCTTTTCGGAGTCTGAAACGTTCCGGAAAGTGTCCCTTATGTATTCCTCCGGGGTTATGGTTTCAATAACATTGGTTTCAACATTTATGGGATTACCTGAGATATATGTTTGATTCTTTGACCATTTACCACCTTCGGATTTGTGCCTTCGAAGTTGTTGATTTTTATAGCACCGGAACGGTAGACCTCCTCGATAACGTAGGGACCTTCCCATTTAGAGAGAAGTTTTCCTGCAAAAAATCTTAAACGAGAGTTGTATAGCAATACATAATCACCTACATTAAACTCACGCTTTTGTATCCTTTTGTCATGCCATCTTTTAACTTTTTCTTTAAACAACTTGGCATTTTCGTAGGCTTGGGTTCTCCATTCATCAAGTGAGCTAATATCAAATAACCTCTTCTCACCGGCAAGTTTAAAATCATAATTAAGTTCTTTAATAGCCCAATAAGCCTTGTGTTCTAGTTCGAGAGGCAAGTGACATGCTTTTCCATAGACCATTTTATACGGAGACATACCCATAGGATTTTTATCTGCAGTTCTATAGGCCCATAATGCATCATCTAGTTTCTTGGACCAATTATCTGGATCTATTAATAGTCTTTTGCAAAATTAATTTGAGTTCTCTATTGCTCAATTCTACTTGACCACTAGACTGAGTATGATAAGGAGATGCAATTCTATGATTAACATCATATTTAGCAAGCATTTTACGGAAAGCACCATGAATAAAATGTGAACCAGCATTAGTCATTAAATATCTAGGGACTCCAAACCTTGGAAAGATAACTTCTTTAAGAATTTTAATAGAAGTGTTATGATCAGCACTACTAGTTGGAATAGCTTCTACCCACTTAGTAATGTAATCAACAACAACTAAAATATGTGTATAACCATTAGAGGAAGGAAAAGGTCCCATATAGTCAAAGCCCCAAACATCAAATGGTTCAATAACAAGTGAATAATTCATAGGCATTTCTTGACGTCTACTAATATTACCAATTCTTTGACATTCATCACAAGATAAGACAAACTTACGGGCATCCTTGAAGAGAGTAGGCCAATAAAAACCAGATTGTAGTACCTTATGTGCAGTTCTATCTCCAGCATGGTGCCCTCCATAAGCTTCAGAGTGACACTTGCGTAGGATCTGTTCCTTTTCATGCTCAGGTACACAATGTCTAATAACACCATCTACTCCTTCTTTATAAAGATGTGGGTCATCCCAAAAGTAATGCCTCAAATCATAGAAGAACTTTTTCTTTTGCTGGTATGTGAAACTAGGTGGTATAAACTTAGCAACAATGTAATTAGTATAATCAGCATACCATGGAGCAGTATGAGAAGCATTTATGGCATTTAATTGCTCATCAGGAAAGCTATCATGGATAGGTGGTGGGTCATCAAGCACATTTTCTAACCTAGACAAGTTGTCTGCAATGGGGTTCTCAGCTCCTTTTCTATCAACAATATGTAAATCAAATTCTTGTAGCAAGAGAACCCATCTAATAAGTCTAGGTTTAGCATCTTTCTTTTCCATAAGATATTTAATAGCAGCATGATCAGTGTGAATAGTTACTTTAGAATCAACAATATAAGGCCTAAACTTATCACAAGCAAATACAACTGCTAAGAATTCCTTTTCAGTAGTAGCATAATTTCTTTGAGCATTGTCTAGAGTTTTACTAGCATATTGAATAACATTTAGTTTCTTATCAACTCTTTGTCCTAGAACAACACCTACATCATAATCACTAGCATCACACATAATTTCAAAGGGTAAATTCCAATCAGGTGGCTGAACAATGGGTGCAGAGATCAATGCTTTCTTAAGTATTTCAAATGCTTCTACACAATCATCATCAAAGACAAATGGTATATCTTTTTGTAATAAATTAGTCAGAGGCCGAGAGATTTTTGAGAAGTCCTTAATGAACCTCCTATAAAATCTGGCATGGCCAAGAAAATTCTTATACCTTTGATGTCCTTAGGACATGGCATCTTCTCAATAGCATCAACTTTGGCTTTATCAACTTCAATACCTCTTTCAGAAACTTTATGCCCCAAGACAATACCTTCATTAACCATAAAGTGGCACTTTTCCCAATTCAAGACAATATTAGTTTCTTCACATCTCTGCAAAACTCGATCAAGGTTGCTCAAGCAATCATCAAAAGAAGATCCATAGACGGAAAGGTTGTCCATGAAAACCTCACAAATCTTTTCACAAATGTCAGAGAATATAGCCATCATGCATCTTTGAAAGGTAGCAGGTGCATTACATAGACCAAAAGGCATACATCTATAAGCAAAAGTACCAAAAGGGCATGTAAAAGTAGTCTTTGATTGATCTTTGGCTGACACAGGTATTTGAGAGAAACCAGAATAACCATCTAGAAAGCAAAAATGTGTATGTTTGGATAATCTTTCTAGCATTTGATCTTTAAAAGGTAAGGGGTAATGATCCTTTTTAGTAGCCTTATTTAATTTGGGGAAATCAATTACCATCCTATAACCAGTAATAATTCTTTGAGGAATCAATTCATCTTTGTCATTAGGAACAACAGTAATACCTCCCTTCTTAGGGACACAATGGACAGGGCTTACCCACTGACTATCAGCAACGAGGTAAATTATACCTGCCTCAAGGAGCTTTAGTATCTCCTTTCTTACCACTTCTTTCATTTTAGGATTCAGTCGGCGTTGATGATCACGAACTGGTTTAGCATCTTCTTCCAAATTAATTTTATGTTGACATAGAGTGGGACTAATGCCCTTAAGATCATCAAGAGTATACCCAATAGCAGCACGGTGCTTCTTCAGAGTTTTCAATAATCTCTCTTCTTCATGTTCTGAAAGGTTAGCACTAATAATAACAGGATATATCTTTTTCTCATCAAGATAAGCATATTTAAGAGTATCCGGTAACGGTTTAAGCTCAAACACGGGATCACCCTTGGGTGGAGGAGGATCCCCTAGGATTTCAACAGGCAAATTGTGTTTCAGAATAGGTTCCTGTTTAAAGAATACTTCATCTAATTCTCTTCTTTCATTCATAAACATATCATTTTCATGGTCTAACAAATATTGTTCTAAAGGGTCACTAGGAGGTATGGCAATAGAAGCAAGACCAATAATTTCATATTTACTAGGTAATTCTTCTTCACGGTGTTGTCTACTAAATTTAGAAAAATTAAATTCATGAGTCATATCATCTAAACCGAGAGTAGCAACATCTCTTTTG
>NC_053024.1:659632156-659740472 GCF_003073215.2 Triticum urartu | reverse complement strand
CCCCCCCCCCCCCCCCCCCGCGCGCGCATGACTGGCTCCCCGCCTCCCTTGCCGGCATTTGACATCGTGCCTGACCCCGCAACGATCGCCGTTGCTCCTGCCCTCCTTGTCATGTTCGACAGAGCCTCGGCAAGAAAGGAGGATGCAAGGAGAAGATGCTCTTGTGTTGAAGGAAATAGAGGAGAGGGCTGCGGCCGAGCTATGGAAGACGGCTAATGAGGAGAGGGCGACCGCCGAGGAGAAGAGGGCGACGGCCAAGCAATGCAAGGTGGAGCTAGAGGAGAGGAAGGTGGCGCCTGAGGATCTCTCAAGGCGACCGAGGAGAAAGAAGAAAAAAAAGGTCTTGACACGAAGCAAAAGGCTTATGTTGAGCTATGTAAAGATCAAATGTTGGCGAGGAAGTCCATGATGATGATGATGAACATGAACATTATGGGTGACGGCATGGGAGGTGCGACGGGTGGCGACATGTGAGGTGCATTGGGAGGTGCAATGGGAGGAACATGAGGATTCATAAGTGGTTTGATGAGCGTAATGGAAGGTGGCACAGGAAGCATGAGAGGCAACATGAGTGCCATGGGAGGTGATGGCATGGAAGGCATGGGACACTTTGGTACAATCCATGGCAAAAATATTCATTGGATAATTATAGATATCATATCAGGTAATTCAAAATTCGTATCCGCAATCATATCCGTTGGAATTATTCGTATTATTTACATTCGTCCTGTTGGCGAGCTAGCGGTCGGTCGAATGGAGCGAGGGAACCAGTTAAATAGTGAATTTGTTCCGGCCGACCTAGGGTATGCGTGATCTTTGGGGTTTGAAGCGTCAAACATCACTGCAGCGATGTTCTTCTCGGCTTGGGTGGTTCTCGTCAACAGCAACTCGTTGGGGTTAAGGGTTATTATTTTTCTGTTTTACAAAGCCCGTTATGTCACACTACATGTGTATCTTTCTTATATGAATAAAGTACTTTGTTCGAGTAGGGAGTTTTGAAGGCCGGCCTTCATGGAGGCCGGAACTTTTAAAAATTCAAAATTTAAATTTCTCAGTTTCAAAAAAATCCAGAAAAATTTGTAAAAAAAACATGTACTAAAATTCGAATTTCACTTTTTGAAGTGCATATATGTAAAATTGTCAAGACCCTGATTCCAAGTCACATCGATCTAGCCGGTAACACTTCATATCACTTTGCGGCCTCACGCACGGTATTTTCACGGGTGTCGCCTTACCATGGTCCGGGACCGTTGCGCTTTTTGACTCACTTATATGATAGTGTCGCTAGCATCCATATGACAGAGAATCCGGGCCGACATGACTAGTCGTGAACCCAAAGTGGCACTAACTTACGGGGACAGACATACATGAATCAACATCGAGCATGCCGGTCAGCAGCGTGCGAATCCGGGCTGTAGCACTGGGCTAACAGGACTCCGGATGTCACCGCGTGACATTTCCTCGAAGGGACAGACACAGGAACGAAGTGAATCACATGCCGGCCAGTCAAGTGTTCCGAAGTAGTAGTACTGGGCTAGCAGGACTCCGGTGAACCGGGCTGTAGCGGACTACTATGGCCCATGGAAGCACAAGACTACATTTCCCCATAAGAGAGGCTACGAAGGATAAACAACTAGGTTGTCGGATCCCACATATACCAAGCATTTCAATCATACACACAATATGCTCGATATGTGTAAATACAACATGACATCACAACATAACTCTACGACTCAAGTATTTATTCATCAGACTCCAAGGAGCGAGATATTACAAACACTGGTCTCATGACCCAACATTCAGAGCATACAAATCAAAGCACATGCGGAAACTTAACATTTCTGAGTACAGACATCTACAAATGAAAAAGGCTGAAAAGTCTAACTATCTACCAGATCCTGCCGAGGGCACAAGATCGTAGCTGAGGTAACAAGCTAAACGTCGAAGTCCACGTGGAACTACTAGCGAGACTGAAGTCTCTCCGCAAAACATAAATTAAGCAAATGTGAGTACAAATGTACCCAACAAGACTTACATCAGAGCTAACTACAGATGCATCGGTATCAACAAAGGGGGTAGTGGAGTTTAACTGCAGCAAGCCAGCTTTGACTCAGTGACTAACCTGAACTACGACTGCAAGCAACTCTTTTGAGGTGGCGCACACGAGTCCACATATTCACCATATCAATACACCACTATGAATCCGCTCCCGTCTCCCTACGAGAAGGCCATCCATAGCACTCACGCTTATCTTGCGCATTTTAGAGTATCCACTTTCACTTGTCTATGAACTGTATAGGCAGCCAAGTAGTCCTTTACCGCGGACGCGGCTATTTGAATAGATGATGTTAACCCTGCAGGGGTGTACTTCTTCACACACGCTCTCACCACTTACCGCCGTTTACACGACATGTACTCGACAACCTTCAAGCGGAAGCCCAACGAGGGTGTCGGCCATGGCCTACCTAAACACTCAAGTCTCTAGTCCAGGTTTATCGCCTATCCAGGTTCCATCCGCAGGGAGTCCGGCCGAGGTTTCCTCATACGGTCCCGAACGGTGTGTACAGGGTTTCGAGACACCAAACGGGCGCCCGGCATGCCCGGCCATGGTGTATCTACCGCATCATAGCCCACCCCTGGGGTCAGCGCTACGCACGGCCACCAACACATATCCTATAAACACCAGAAACTAGTTGCAACTCCTGGACAGAGGACTATGGTGGTTAAGAAGCCGAGAGGGTCAATTAAGGATCCCAATGCATGGTAGTAGCTGATTCTTAAATCACACATACAGATCTCAGTGCTTAAGGACGGTTCCAATGAAACAACCCACCATGTACTCCTACATGGCCTCTCATCGATACCTTTACCAAATCATGTTCAACACACTTAGCTCACACACAGTAGGACATGTTCACAACTTTCCAATTCATCCCCGATGAATCAGACCTGACACAACTCTAAGCAATAGCAGGCATGACAAACAAACATGAATTAGTAGGCACATCAGGGCTCAAACAACTCCTACTCATGCTAGTGGGTTTCATCTATTTACTATGGCAATGACAGGTCATGCAGGGGAAAGAGGTTCAACTACCACAGCATGTAACAATTGAATCATTGTTGTCCTAATGCAGTAAAAGAGAGCAGGAGCGAGAGAGTGGGATTGTATCGGAATGAACAAGGGGGTTTTGCTTGCCTGTCACTTCTGAAGATAGTATAGTTCTTCATCGGTGTCATCGAACTCATCGTCGGGATACGTCTATCGAGAGGGGACAACCACCGACAACAGAGAGGAAACACAATCAATGCAATGCACAATATGATGCATGATTATGACATGGCAATATGAGTGTCTTGGGCTAATGCAACTACAACCAGAAGGTTTTGAGCTTATTTGAACCCAAGATTTAAATACAGACTCAAGTTATGGGTTCATATAAGTGCATTAACATGTTTGACCTAAACAACAAGGTTAAGTTGCTCTAACATGCATGAAACCAGTACAGATGGATAGATTGGATTTTCTGATCATTTTTCATATATAACTTATTTCATTCTGAGTTACAGATTAATTTCTATGAATTTTAGAAGTTTTAGCTATTTTCTAGAATTTTCTGAATAAGAATAAATCCAGAAAAGCCTATTACTGTGTCAGCATTGCGTCATGCTGACCTCAGCAGGTCAACTGACCCGGTCCAGGTCAAACCTGACCAGTGGGGCCCGCTGGTCAGTGACTCAGTTAATTAACTGAGTTAATTAGCGCTAAGCTAACACTAACTAAATGTCACCAGGGCTGGGCCCACATGTCAGCGAGTCAGTGGGTTAACTAAGTTAATTAGCACTAATTAAACCTAACACTAATTAAGCAAGGGCCTGGGCACATCGGTCGTTGACCCAGGGAAACGAGGTCAACTCGCCGGCGGCTCGACGCCGGCGACGACAGGCGCAGCGGAGGGGCTAGGAAATGAGCCACAGGGCATCATTTTGGTCACGGTCTATTGCGTTCGAATGCACGCAGTGGCGCGCATCAAGTGGTGGCAGCGGTAGGTGCTGGGGTGACGTGTAGCGGCGGTGGCGGCGAGCCGGGCGGCGGCCGGAGTACGGGCGCATGCGGGCACGGGGCTACGAGGTGCTAGGGGGCCATCTGGTGGCTGCTTTGGCCTCCTGGAGGCACCAGGAGCACGTTTAGGTGCACGGCCACGAGCGGTTCGAGCTCAGCCCACGACGGCGATGAGGTATGGCGGCGGCGAGCTTTGGATCTCATGGAGACGGCGGCTACCGCACAGTCGTGAGCAGGGGAGGAGGGGAAAAAGATGCGGGGGCTCACAGAGAACACACAGGGACGGTCAGTGGGCTCGGGGGCGGTCCGATGCGGGTGAAACAACGAAGCCGATCTCCGGCGTTCGGTGGAAGAAGACGACGGCGAGGGCGTCACTGCAGGGCTCCCGGCGTCGCTTTGGCGCGGTGAGGGGGAAGAGTAGGTCGAGGCGGAGCTTTGGGATGCGTCGGGGAGGTGAGGCAGTGGCTGTGGCCGCGGCGAACGGCGTCGGTGGCGACGACAGCGCTCGGCTGTGGGGAGAAGAGCGAGACAGAGAAGGGGATGAGGACGAGCGGCGGGCGAGAGGGACCGGGGTGGCGCGTGGCGGCTTCTGGAGCCTTTCCTGTGTCGGTAGAAGTAGGAGGTGGCCTCGCGCGTGTGTTGGCGCGCGGCGAGCACGCGCCCTCCTGTCCACTGGCAAGAGGTGGGAGACGATTGGCAGATGGGCCTGGTGGCTCTGCAGGCCGGCCAGGTAAGCGCCAGGTATTCCCTCTCTCTCTTTCTAAACCTTTCTGTTTTCTGTTTTCTAATTTTCTGCTGTTTGTTTTGATTTGATTTAAATACCAAATCAATTTGAAACTTCATGAAAATAATTGTGTAAGTTAAGTGGTCTTATCCAAAGCCACATAACAATTTTCAGAATTATTGAACATATATTTATTATATAATAAATATAGATCCAATTTAAATATTTATTGGATTAATTCAAAGGCCCCAAATAATTGTTTCTGAGATTCTAAAAATATTGGTTTGAATTTTATCCCTTGTCAATATTTCCAGAGATTCACAGGAACATTTTCTTGGACTTATTTGAAGCAATTTTTATCTTGGTCATTTTCAAAAATGATTTTTAAGGCTTTCACATGTCCCCAATTCAAATTTATTTAAATATAAACATGATGCACACATGACTAGCTAGTCTAGGTCATACCAGAACTAGGAATGTGACAAAAATCTCATGATGAAATAACTTGAAATGCAAGTTATTCCAAAAAAAAACCGTGGACTTTTAGGAATGAATAGTGCATGTACTAAAAAGCCGCGTACTTGTTTTTTATGTAGCACTCATTTTTATGTATTTCATCCTGAAAATTTACACACTTGTACATTATGTCAGGTATATTTGCATTTTCTCACAAAAAAAGTCTATGTATATATTTTTTAAAATGCTTATGAAACATACAAATATGAATTTTGATCATTTTCAAGTTTGTTTGTGTTTGAAAGAAGAAGGAAAAACACCACACTCACATAAAACCTGACACCACACCAGACCAGAGGCCACCACCATCCCTCGGCTTTAATGGCCTCCTCATCAGCAGCGGCCGCGCCCTACAGATTCCTGTCCCCGCTGGCCACCACCTCCCGCACTCTGCTATCATCTATCCTACCCACACCCGCGACAACGAGGAGGAGGCTGCTCCTCTCCTCCACACCCGCCATTTGCGCCGCCGCCATGGCCGCCTCCGGCAAGGCCGGCTCCGCTCCGTGCAAGGTCGTGGACTCCCACCTCCACGTCTGGGCCTCGCCGCTGCAGGTAAAAAAAGGCACCCCACGGACGGACGTACACCAATTCCCAATTGTTGGTCCTTTCCTTGATGAGATTTATGTGGTTGTGCAGGCTGCCGAGAATTACCCTTTTTTCCCGGGCCAGGAGCCGACGCTCCGGGGTGATGTGGACTTCTTGCTCGAGGTCTCCACTGTTCCTCTTTGCTTGTGGATGTAGCTTTGGATGGTTCATCGAAAGAAAGTAGTCAGTAGATGGATATGATGATAGTAGACCGCATCCTGGAATGATTTAGTTTTCTCTGATAATTGGGGCATGGTTGCGTGGTACTGGTTATTTGGCTGAACAAATGCATAGACCATAGGGTGCTGAGGTGCCCTCTTTTTCTTGTTCCATAGGTTTAGTGTGCGTCGAGTGCTGCATTGCAAGTGTTCGACGGAATGCGTGAACCAAATGTAAGCTATAGGGAGTTAAATTTGAGAATTCGGTTAGGTCCTCCAGCCACCGTTTAACTCCTCGAATTATAAGGAGTTAAGTATAAGGAGGCATATAAGGAGTTAAATTATAAGAGATCGGCTAGAGATGCCCTAAATTAGCTATTTGGAGCTTGGCAATTTGACGAGGAAAAGAAACACCCAATGCCCCCTTCCCAATTTCTGTGTATCGAGTATCGACAGGACCTCTGTTTCTTAGCTGCTAACTGTGTATTGCAAATATTAATTCCAACATGGGTTTCATATTTTATTCCGGCACTTCTCTTTTATTAAACTGTTGAGACTTCAGACTAATATGCCGGTCAGATTATTATTTTGAACTTGTTTCTCTTTCCCCTAGTGTATGGATGAAGCTAGAGTTGATGGCGCACTCATTGTTCAACCTATTAATCATATGTTTGATCACTCTTTAGTGACTAGGTAAACTTTTCTTGCATCCATATCAACTGTACTAGTCATATGATTTGTATCTATATGAAAAGTTCAGTGAAATTCCTGCTTTCATATGTCTCAGCATTATAATTTTTCTCTGTAGTGTGTTGAAGAAGTATCCATCAAAATTTATTGGTTGCTGCCTCGCAAATCCTGCAGATGATGGGAGCGGCATTAAACAGCTTGAACATCTGATTGTGCAAGTACAATCTTTTTGAACTTTCTGAGCATAAAAAAAGGTCCATCCTACTTTCTAACATGCATTTCATTTGCTTCTCACCAGGAAAAATACCGTGCTGTCCGTTTCAACCCGAACTTATGGCCTTCAGGTCAAAAGGTTTGCAAATGTGTAACTATGCTTTATTGTAGAAGCAGCTTTCTTGTACTTCTGAATTTTGCTTTACGAGCATAGATGACTGTGAACACAAAATTTATCATATAAATAGATGACTAATGAGGTCGGGAGGTCATTGTTTGCCAAGGCTGGAGAACTTGGAGCACCAGTTGGAATAATGGTGATGAAGGTAAAAAAAACATTCCTATGCTATATGCATGTGTACTCAAATATGTAATGGCTGCACTTGAATTTTAGGTTTCGTATTATGCGTTTCTGCTGCAAATTTGCTAGTGGTTATAAACTTTGTAATTACATAAAACAATTAGCAGATTGACAGAAGATTAGTTCACATCATGGGCTCCAGTAAGGTTCCAGCCAAAAAAAAAATGCACGCTTGAGATCATTGGTTGTGTCACTAAGCAGCTAGAACTGATGCAATATTAAAAGCTACTCCATCCGTCCCATAATATAAGAGCGTTTTTGACACTACACTAGAGGACGGAGGGAGTAGTTACGGTTATGTGTTAGTATCCGCTGAAATGTAAATCCCCGGCTACTTCGTAAAAGAATTCAAATCTTCTGTTCCATGAACTTGATATTTTCCTATTCTTTATTGTTCTTGTTCATGCAGGGGATCAGTTCATATATTCAGGAAATAGAGGAGCTGTGTACGGATTATCCTGCAACTACTGTTATATTTGATCACATGGCTTTCTGCAAGCCACCAACGTAAGCTTGTGTGTCTGCTTGTTCATAAACTGGAAGAATTTAATTCTCACCATGTTGTCGTCTGTATTAACTTCTTCTGCATCAACATGCAGGAATGATGATGAAGAAAAGGCATTCTCTTCATTTCTAAACTTATCCAGATTCCCACAGGTACCTACCTTCCTTAATTCTGTTCCCTTGTACAGTCAGCTCAACTAACTCTGATTCATATTCTTGCATGATTATGAATAGTCTCTGAAAAATAAATCTTGTGCAAGTTAGCTCTTTCCAGTATTTATCTTTTTTTATGCGGGAATATTTCTAGTATATGTCAAAGCTAGTATTGGTATTTTCTAGTACCAGAACAAAGGGATCAGGGATTAACAAAAACATTTCGTGAGGTGGAGTAACTTGGTGATAGTCAAGTGACTGTACTAAGAATTAAGGCAAAGAGATAGAATGATGTCTGGGGCCTGAATGAGCAGAAGCAATGACGCATTACTTGACTTCAACAGGTTTACGTCAAATACAGTGCTCTTTTCCGGATCACAAGAGAAGCTTATCCGTATGAGGACACGTCTCAACTTCTTTCTCGGGTGATCTCCAGCTATGGAGCTAACCGAATAATGTGGGGAAGGTGAGTTCAATCAGCGCATCAATGGGAGTTTCATCGCATCAGACTATTTTCACTATACGCCTATAGCTCCATGAGTGTGATGGTATATTCTGGGATTCTTCTTTGCAGTGACTTCCCCTACGTCGTTCCCGAATGTGGCTACAAGGGAGCAAAGGAGGCAATCTCTCATGTCGCTGGCAAGGCAGCTCTTTCGTCTTCAGATCTGGAGTGGATTTTAGGCAAAACAGTAAGCCAACTATTTCAAGGTGCATGGGTTACTCCATGAGGGAGATGTGGCATGGCAGGCATGACAGTGTTGCGGCTCAGTTTGGTATTGTTCAGTTTAGACATCCTTGTTTGGAAGGGGGAAGGATCTATCTAGTTTGGTATTGTGCAGTTTGACAGTCATGTTCAAGTGTGTATCCCTTCTCCAGAGGTTTAATAAATTCAATAGTTCTTCCTACTGCGAACCTTTCTGCCCTCCCACAAGAGTACTCCCTCCGTCCGGAAACTAGTGCTAGATACATCCATTTAAGGGACAAAGCTTTTCCGGACGGAGGAAGTACATAGTATAGGGAAAATAATGACTTGTATCACAAAAATAGACCAGATTTTTCTTTTTTCTTTAAATGAAACCGGTGATGGGTATAGTTTATTTAAAAAAAAACCATGGAAGAAGCTGTGGGAAACTTTAGTTGTAGTGCCGAGTACTTGCCGTGATAAGTCTGACATGGTTCGTGTGAAGACGTGTGCTACTGCTACATGAGTATCATGTTTCCATTACAGCATTATTAGTACGTTGATGAGATTGATGATTAGTATTGCGACTCTAATTGCAAAGTTTATGATACAATTCCTGTTGCATACACTAGTAACATACACATATTTCTAGACTATGTTACTACCTTCATAGTAGTAACATAAGTATGGTAACATGCAAAGCCTCGTTTATTAGGTTATAGACTCATATTGCATTGGGACATGTGATGTTACAGTAACTAGCTAAGTTACTCAAACTACCTATCTTCTCATTAACTCATTGCCACATAAGCAAATTTGCTGAGTTGGACTCGATGTTACTGCTGAAGTTACTCCCACTGGGATAGTCTTAGCATGTGTTCTCCATGATTCTGCTTTTTCCGGACACAATTTAATTAACTTTTCAGGTGCAAGCATCCCTTTAGCTGTTAGTCTATCTCCACTTCAACTGATCCACGTGTGGGCATGCATTTTTCTTCTTCTCAAGTGTCAGGATTGAGGTGCGTGCTACGTGTCTCTCGGGTGATGATCCGATCGGTTCCGCCGCCTCCACAGCCGTTGGATTGCACAGACGATAGCCGTATTAAGAGTTCAGGACTAAGATTATATAAAAAAGAGTCACACTTCACGTAAATACACTTTACTCTTTAAACATTCTTTTTGTGGGAATACTCTTTAATATTTGCTTCACTTATAACGACTGACTCACCACATGTGGATGATCAAGCGTATGACCAGGGGCGGCAAACTCCAAACACCTACACCTAAAATGTTGTTATGATCCATCTTTACAGTTGATTTGGTCTCGACAAGACTTCGATACTAAGAGCATCTACTGTCGGGCTTTGCAAATCCAGCCCCTCAAACGCCCGTGGACGAACCCAGACGTGTCCACGAACACTAACTGGTCAAGCCTCAAATTTGCCTTCTCACACTCGAGCACCTCAATTATCATATCTTAAATCCATACAAACTCATGCAACTACGTCGATGAAGTTACACACATCATCCCGCTACTCCATCACTACTAAGGGCATTTTCTGATCTCTGAACTTCCAAAACTTCTCGAAATCAGCTTCTGAAGCTAGCTTCGGGAGCTCCTATTCGCCGCGTTCTGCGGCAAATTGCGGTCGCTTCGCACAGGGCGCGCCTGAACTGGGCCAGCCCATTGCGGCTGAACAGAAGCGAGCGATCGGGCAGAAAAATGAGCAAAAAATAAGCCGATGCGAGAACTAGAAGTCAAACCGTTGATCTCCTGCTATGCAGGCAACTAGCTTTGCCAGTGCGACCAAAGATAGTTGTTGGCTAACTTGTAGTGCCGTATTTAAAGGAGTGGCGAAAACTGAACGTTGCTTAAGAAATTACGAACAAAAATTCCTTTCAAACACCTTTTTTCAATTATGGACCAAATTAAGAAATTACGAACAAAAACGACCAAATGTTGAAACTTTCTGAATACTTTTTAATTTTGAACAAAAATTTAAAATCCCGAACATTTTTTGAATTTAGTGAACAAAATTTTGAAATCGAGAACAAAATTTGAACATGAACATTTTTTAAAAGCACGAACATTTTTTTAATCTTGAGAAAATTTTTGAAACGGCGAAAAAATTTGGAAGTGCGGAGAATTTGTTAAAGCATGACCATTTTTTTGAATCTTGAGAACAAATTTTGAAACGGAGAGCAAATTTGGAAGCGCAAACAATGTCTTAAAGCATGAACATTTTTTGAATATTGAGAACAAATTTTGAAACGAATAATTTTTTTGAAAAATACCAAACATATTTGGAAGCGCGAACATTTTTTGAAAATGTGAACAAAAAAATTGAAATCTGGTACATGATATGAATTTAGAAAGTTTTGAACTTTTTTGTGTAAAGACAACTGTTTTTGAATTTTGAGAACATTTTTTTTTTGAAAACTGAACATTTTATGGAAACACAAACAAAATTTGATATATTTTTAAAAAAAGATAAGAAAGAAAAAGAAAAAGAAATAACACACCAAAGAAAGAAAACAAGCAGAAAAAATAAAAAAAGAAGAAAAGAAAAAAGAAACAGAAATAACTAAAAACGAAAAGAAGAAGAAAAAAGCATTGCTAGAAGTTGGGCCGGCCCACTGCGTCGTTCGCTCGCGCACCCCCTCCCTGTGCGAAGCGTCGACATTACGACGCAGCGAGGGCGTATAGGATTTTCCGCTAGCTTCTTACTCTACCTAGCGATTTGTGAAGCGTTCTGCACGTCGACTTCAAAAAAAAAGAAAGAAAAAGAAACCATTCTGCACGTCGTAGCTTCTCCCAGCGATTTGGCCTGCTGGGGAGGCTGCTGGCCTGTTCGGCTATAGCTTGGGCTGGCTGGAATCAGCCCAGCTAGGGCCTGGCTTGGTTTTTAGAGATAAAAGGGGCTGGGCGGCAGTAGGCAGAGAACATCTGGGCTGAAAAGTACTTCATTTTTTTTTCCACAGGCACTAGGTTCTGCGAATTTTTAGTGCACAGAGAGATGTACAGAGAGGCATGCAGTCCGATTCTGGGTGAGTAAAAAACATGTCGAGTTTATCAATTATCTTACAATCACGTACTCTGTTATAGCCCGATTTTGGGTGAGTCCAAAACAAGTGGAGTCTATCCATTATCCTACAATCATGTACTGTGTTATAGCAGTAGGGAGAGTACAAAGTAGTCAGTACAAGTTACTACATGTTATCCCAGTTAAGACAAGTTATATAATATAGAATAACAACAAGTCTTGTCCTTTGCCATAGAACAAAAGCTTCATTTGCATATAAGTTTGCAAATCGAAATGGCCACCCATCTAAAGACATGAGCATGATTACTTCACCAACTAAGAGCAAGGGCGGTAGCTAGTTCATGTCTAAACAAATCGATATTAGGAGTACTTTCCGCCGATGTTGAAGCATCCGATGCATTTAGAGAAATAACATACTTCTTGTATCTATCTAAAATAGTCGGAACACAATCCGGATCCCTGTTAGAAGTAGTTGGGGGCGCACCTCTCTGGAAGTCGGGGACGTGATATCGTTCTCCTTTGTACGATGCTAGATAGCCATCCTTGTTAGGATAGCCAGCGTCTACTAGGTAATACTTGCCTATACAAAAAAAGACAAGCATGATTGTGAGTTCAAGGTTATGATAAATAAGTTGCAATAACAACAAACATTCGTGTGAATTAGAGGATATATTACATACGCTGCAATATCAAGAAATGCTAACCCTTTGGAGGATGTGGGAATGTGGCCTTGTCATTTTCAATTGCATGGAATAAAGCACTTGTATCATGCATAGAACCCGGTTGTCCAATTGAAACGTAGGTGAAATGCATATCAAAGTCGCATACTGCCATCACATTCTGAGTTGTTGCACCCGTTCTTCCAATATACCTTACTTTTGAAGGTCATTCCGGAATAGAAGCCCTAATATGTGTCCCATCTATTGCACCAATGCAGTCTTTGAGATGAGGATAAGCCCTTTTGTCACACTTAATCCTATCATGCACGATGCGAAAATTAGGGTCTTGAGGCCTAATGTAGTGAGATGACATCTTGACCACACATTGTATAACCTCATGGAATTTATGGTGGACCGTATCCGCTCCATGTTTGAAACTGTTTTGGGTTCTCCTATTTGATTCACACACCTCCAAGGTCCACAAGAACATAGCTAGAGACTCATAAGTGGTAACGAACCCATACTCCTCCACCAATATGTCATGAAGATCAAAAAACACATTTGCATTCATTCTCAACATTGTATACGTCTCTCCGGATGTGCCAATAGTCTCTTGCAACCATTCAAAACCACTCAACCTAGATATCCTAGGGTCGGTCTTCCTGACCCAACTTTTACAATACTTCCCAACTATGGATGACACACCCGAACAACGCATGTCCATATCATGTTGATATTGGAAAACCATAACTTTCTTTCATTCATAATTTGTGTCATGATCACTTTCACTATCCGATGACATCTGCATATAAACAACCACCAGCATACACTACTGGAATCTGGCATTTTGCCGTCTGCCAGCTGACGACAAAGAGGCTCTTTATCGTCCGCTTCCACAAAGCGGACGTCAAAGAAAGTGCAGATGGCAAAAATGCTATTTGCCGTCAGCTGCTTCTTTGCCGCCGGGCAGCTGACGGCAAAGAGCTAGACGGCAGACGACAAAGAGCCAGGTGGGCCCCACAGGGCACGGCGTGGCTAGGTTAGATTCTTTGCCGTCTGCTAGCGGATGGCAAAAGAGGTGACTACTTTGCTGTCTGCTAGCAGACGACAATGTTACTCCTTTGCCGTCCGCTTGCGGACGACAAAGAGGAGATGTGGGCCAGCCCTAACGGTGGCCCTCTTTGCCGTCTGCTAGCAGACGGCAAATAAGGCCCACTTAACGGGCCGAGCCGTCTCCCCTCTCTCTCTTTCTCTCTCTCCCTCCCGCGCACCCGCCTCTCTCCTCTGTTGCCGCCGCCGGCCAGCCCCGCCCCCCAGACCCAGCCCCCCCCGCCGGCCAGCCCCGTCGCCGTCCAACCCTCCCCCCGCGAACAGGAGCCCCACCGCGCCCCGTCGCCGGAGAGGCCTGCGCCGGGCCGCCCCGGTGCCGGACCCCTCCCCGAGGTCCCTGCGCCGCCCCACCCCGTTGCCGTCCTCCTCCCCGCGGCCTCTGCGCCGCCCCGCCCCACCGGCCGACCTCGCCGGAGCAAGAGGTAATTTTTTTTTCTGTTTTTTCCCGTTTTTTGTTCTCTATTTTCTTGTTTTGTTTTAGGTTAGTGCTAGGTTTAATTAGGTGTAGTTTTGAGTTTTTAGGTTTAGATTAGTGCTAGGTTTAGGTGTAGTTTTGAGTTTTTAGGTTTAGGTTAGTGCTGGAGTTTTTTTCCTGTTTTGTTTTAGGTTAGTGCTAGGTTTAAGAAGAGGAAAAAGGAAAAGAAGAAGAAGAAGAAGAGGAGGAGAAGGAGGAGGAGGACGAGGAGAAAGAAGAAGGAGGAGAAGAAGAAGAACAAGAAGAAGAAGAAAAGGAAAAAAGAGAAAGAAGAAGAAGAAGAAGAAGAAGAAGAAGAAGAAAAAGACACCCCGACACTACATCCACGTCCCACAAGTGACGCCGACGTCCGGCGTCCCAAAGCAACTGTTCTCGGCGTCGATGGCGGTTGAACACCATTGCGAATTCGCCAAGGTGTTTGACCGTCATCGGCCACCAGAACTATTGTTGCGGGACGCCGGGCGCCGGCTTCACTTGTGGGATGTGGATCTAGTGTTCAACGCCGACCGCCTCATGTAACTTGCACCGATGGTAGCTGCTATTTAGTTTACCCGGAAACGAGCGTGTTAATTAGGGGGTTCCTCGGTGTCGATGATACCCTAAATAGCAAGTATCGTCAGTGCGAGGTACATGTGGCCGTCGGTGTCAAATACTACATCCACGTCCCACAAGTGACACAGGGGTCCTGCGTCCAGTAGCAACAGTTCTCGGCGTCGATGGCGGTCGAACACCATGGCGAATTTGTCTGGCAGCCTCAGAGATGATGATTGAAAGCTAAGTGTTGAAACTTAAAACACCCAAACTAACTCAAGTCGGTTTGGTTGTTTGAAATTTCAAAACTTGGCTTTAATCCTCATCGTAGAGGCTGCCAGACAAATTCGCCAAGGTGTTCGACCGTCATCGGCCACTAGAACTATTGTTACGGGACGCCGGGCGCCGGCTTCACTTGTGGGATGTGGATCTAGTGTTCAACGCCGACCGCCTCATGTAACTTGCATCGATGGTAGTTGCTATTTAGTTTACCCGGGAACGAGCGGGTTAGGGGGTTCCTCGGTGTCGATGGTACCGTAAATAGCAAGTATCGTTAGTGCGAGGTACATGTGGCCGTCGGTTGTCGAATACTTGCTATGTTACTCATCTTTCGATTTAAATGTGCAGTTATTTCGTCGCTGCGAGGGTCTAGTGTTCGACGAGCTCTGCCCCTGTGTTTGTTGGTGAGCACAAATGCCATCTCCTCATCCCCCCTTCATTTGCTATGTTCCGGTCTTCGTGCCGATGAAACTTGCTAGTATAGGTGTCGGTGTCAAAACCGGCGGATCTCGGGTAGGGGGTCCCGAACTGTGCGTCTAAGGTTGATGGTAACAGGAGGCAGGGAACATGATGTTTTACCCAGGTTCGGGCCCTCTTGATGGAGGTAAAACCCTACGTCCTGCTTGATTTATTCTTGATGATATGGGTATTACAAGAGTTGATCTACCACGAGATCGGAGAGGCTAAACCCTAGAAGCTAGCCTATGGTATGATTGTATGTTGTCCTATGGACTAAAACCCTCCGGTTTATATAGACACCGGAAAGGGCTAGGGTTACACAAGGTCGGTTACAAAGGAGGAGATATACATATCTGTATTGCCTAGCTTGCCTTCCACGCCAAGTAGAGTCCCATCCGGACATGAGATGAAGTCTTCAATCTTGTATCTTCATAGTCTAACAGTCCGGCCAAAGGATATAGTCCGGCTGTCCGGAGACCCCCTAATCCAGGACTCCCTTAGTAGCCCCTGAACCAGGCTTCAATGACGATGAGTCCGGCGCGCAGTATTGTCTTCGGCATTGCAAGGCGGGTTCCTCCTCCGAATACACCACAGAAAAATTTGAATACAAGGATATTGTCCGACCCTGCAAAATAAGTTCCACATTCCACCGTAGAGAGAATAATATTTCCACAAATCTAATCTGCTGACTTGTTTCGGCAACATGACGTTATGCCATGGCCCGGTGATTATTCAAATCGTTTCCTTTAACTAGCCCCGCACATAACGCGAGGCAGTTTTTTGACACGTCTTGTCAAGGTAGAATTCGTGTCCCCCTTATTACGGGATTCTCATCAATACGGGCGTGGGTAACCCAACCGCGCCATCGATTACGGTGCTTGGGGGATAAACGAGTTTTACCAGGCTAGTGGGGGCGCATAGTTTTGGCCGCCCTCATAAAGGGACAAGGTTTAACCTTTTTCTACCCACGCCTTCTTCCTCCTTGCTCATCCACTCTTGCGCACTCGAGCACCAACGCCCAAGCCCACATCCTTCCCCTCAACCTTCTCCAATCATGTCCGGAGCGGGAGGGAAGTGGATGGCTTCCTCCGTTACGGAGGAACACATCAAAAAGTTGCGCGGAGCCGGATACTTAGCCGCGAATATCGCGCATCGGCTGCTCGCTGCGGGGCAGATCGTCCCTACCCTGGAACCTCATGAGAGGGTAGTTTTCCACCACCACTTCCTCCGCGGACTGGGGTTTCCCCTTCATCCATTCGTCCGTGGTCTCGTGTTCTACTATGAGCTGGACTTTCACGATCTGGCCCCGAACTTCATCCTCAACATTTCGGCGTTCATCGTTGTCTGTGAGGCCTTTCTCCGCATCCGCCCCCACTTCGGTCTGTGGCTAAAGACCTTCAATATTAAGCCGTAGGTGGTGGGCGGCCAACAAGCAGAATGCGGCGGAGCCATGGTGGGCAAGATGCCCAATGTTATATGGCTCGAAGGCTCCTTCGTGGTGACCATAAAGGGGTGGCAATCAGCGTGGTTCTACATCACCGAGCCGCGCGACACCAACTGGGTGGCTGCCCCCGAATTCCGATCCAGATTCCCTACACGGCTCACTTCCTGGAAAGAGAAGGGATTGTCGTGGGGTTCATCGGTGGAGCTGGACGGACTCCAGAAATGTATCCTAAACATGTCAAGCAAGAAACTCAAGCTTGTCAACATAGTCCAGGTCATGCTCATCCGTCGGATCCTCCCGTGTCAACAACGAGATTTTAACTTGTGGGAGTTCGACCCGACCCGGCACCAAACTCTGAGCGAGCTCTTCGACACGACGCACAAGGACGTCTGGAGGGTGCCATTCAAGGGCGCCGAGGTCCCTCCCTCTCTTACAGAGGACCGCGGGCTAAGCGCGAAGCACCGAGCGCATTCAGTGAGTTCTATACATCGGGTAGGATTTTTACTTCCCTTTGCTTAACCATGTGCGGGATCTGAGTCTCCACGCCTTTGACAGGACTAGGTGGAGACGTCGGGGCAGATTAACTGTCCGGCCCCTCTGCCCAAAGACACTTGGGGGATAAAAGCGTCGGAGGGCCTTTTGGGCTTCAGCCTTGGCATTCTTCGCGCTCTCAAGGGCCGCGGCAAGCTCAGACTCTCGCGTCTTCGAGTCAAGCTCCAATGCCTCGTGCTTCGTCATGAGAGCCTGGAGCTCTTGTTGAACCTCGCCCACCCGCGCCTCTTGCTTTTCTCGCTTGGTGCGCTCCTTGGCCGCTTTGTTTTCGGCCTCGGATAGCGCTTGTTTCACGGTCGCCACTTCGGTAGTGGCCCCTGGCAAATTTATGATGGTCCTGTCATTTTGCAATCGCATCTTTTTTATATATACACATCTATAGACTAGGTATTACTTACCTTTGTTCTCCTCGACCTGCCTCTTGGCAATGCCGAGCTCTTCCTTGGACCCTTTGAGGTCCTGCTTCAGTACGGCGACCTCCGCAGTCAGTGTGGCAGAGGCCAGCAGCGAAGCTTGCATACACATATAGACATACTTATATTAGACTCCTGCGATATTGTTTGATCCTCTGTTCGGCTTTTCTTTGTGAACACCGAACAGAGCATCATGGGCTACTGTATATGCGGTAATATTTCTCCTATATTTCAAAAACTTACCTCAAAGCCTGTTAGAAGGCTGGCATAGGCTTCAGTCAGTCCGCTCTTGGCGGACTGAACCTTCTTGATCACCGCACTCATTATAGTACGGTGCTCTTCGTCGACGAAAGCGATGTGAAGCGCTCCCAGCAGATTGTCTGGTGCCTCTGGATGGGCAGAGGTCACCGGCACAGGCGTCTTGCCCCTTTTGGAAGGAGGCCGCTTGCCCGAGTCCGGAACCACTGGGGGTTCCGGCGCGGTGTTCGGCTGAGGGCCAAACTCGGAGCCCTCGGGAGCCTTGCTCCCTCTGCTCCCGGAGTCCGGAAGGTCGCCTTGAGGCGCCTCCGGGACTGTCTCCCCTCGACCCGGTGCCTCTTGAGACAATACCTCGGCGTTGTCCGTAGGGCAAGGGGAGGTGGCGGTCGGAAGTGGATCGCTATCCATATCCGACGAGCCCAGGGAGCCGTCCGACGATACGTCGATACGGGCTCGTGGCGGTCTGCATAGCCATAATTCGGCGTTAGGAGAGGCAGTGCGACAAAGGTATGCTATGAGTTACTCTGGTAGCCGAATACTTACGACTTCGCCAGGGGCTTGGCCCTGAGCAGCCACTTGTCTTCGCCTTCGGTGCTGGTGGTGGAGTAGTCCGGAAGGAGAGTCCTTCCCTTCTTGGACCCTTCGGCCTCCCTAGTTGGGGCGGCCTTCCTTTTCTTGTCTCCCCCGACTGGAGGGGGAGCATCTTCATCTTCCTCCTCATCTTCGGGGGAGGAGTGCGTCGCGGAGTTATCGGACGATGAGTCCGATATCACCTGGCGCCGGGAACTCTTCCAGGTTCCCTTGGCCTTCTTGGTCTTCTCCGGCACCTTGTAAGGAGCCGAAGTCAGCATCTCCGTCAGGAGAGCGTCCCCAGTGTCTTTGGGCAGAGGGGCCGGACAGTTAATCTGCCCCGACGTCTCCACCTAGTCCTGCCAAAGGCGTGGAGACTCAGATCCCGCACATGGTTAAGCAAAGGGAAGTAAAAATCCTACCCGATGTATAGAACTCACTGAATGCGCTCGGCGCTTCGCGCTTAGCCCGCGGTCCTCTGTAAGAGAGGGAGGGACCTCGGCGCCCTTGAACGGCACCCTCCAGACGTCCTTGTGCGTCGTGTCGAAGAGCTTGCTCAGAGTTTGGTGCCGGGTCGGGTTGAACTCCCACAAGTTAAAATATCGTTGTTGACACGGGAGGATCCGGCGGATGAGCATGACCTGGACTATGTTGACAAGCTTGAGTTTCTTGCTTGCCATGTTTAGGATACATTTCTGGAGTCCGTCCAGCTCCACCGATGAACCCCACGACAAGCCCTTCTCTTTCCAGGAAGTGAGCCGTGTAGGGAATCCGGATCAGAATTCGGGGGCAGCCACCCAGTTGGTGTCGCGCGGCTCGGTGATGTAGAACCACGCCGACTGCCACCCCTTTATGGTCTCCATGAAGGAGCCTTCGAGCCATATAACACTGGGCATCTTGCCCACCATGGCTCCGCCGCATTCTGCTTGTTGGCCGCCCACCACCTACGGCTTAATATTGAAGGTCTTCAGCCACAGACCGAAGTGGGGGCGGATGCGGAGAAAGGCCTCACAGACGACGATGAACGCCGAAATGTTGAGGATGAAGTTCGGGGCCAGATCGTGAAAGTACAGCTCGTAGTAGAACATGAGACCACGGACGAATGGATGAAGGGGAAACCCCAGTCCACAGAGGAAGTGGTGGTGGAAAACTACCCTCTCATGAGGTTCCGGGGTAGGGACGATCTGCCCGCAGCGGGCAGCCGATGCGCGATATTCGCGGCTAAGTATCCGGCTCCGCGCAACTTTTTGATGTGTTCCTCCGTAACGGAGGAAGCCATCCACTTCCCTCCCGCTCCGGACATGATTGGAGAAGGTTGAGGGGAAGGATGTGGGCTTGGGCGTTGGTGCTCGAGTGCGCAAGAGTGGATGAGCAAGGAGGAAGAAGGCGTGGGTAGAAAAAGGTTAAACCTTGTCCCTTTATGAGGGCGGCCGAAACTATGCGCCCCTACTAGCCTGGTAAAACTCGTTTATCCCCCAAGCGCCGTAATCGATGGCGCGGAGGGATGTCTATCTGAGTGGGCGTTCATTGAGTAATTTGATTAGATGAACTTAATTATCATGAACTTAGTCTAAATCTTTACAATATGTCTTGTAGATCAAATGGCCCACGTTGTCCTCAACTTCAACGTGTTCCTAGAGAAAACCAAGCTGAAAGATGATGGCAGCAACTATACGGACTGGGTCCGGAACCTGAGGATCATCCTCATAGCTGCCAAGAAAGATTATGTCCTAGAAGCACCGCTAGGTGACGCACCCATCCCAGAGAACCAAGACGTTATGAACGCTTGGCAGTCACGTGCTGATGATTACTCCCTCGTTCAATGCGGCATGCTTTACAGCTTAGAACCGGGGCTCCAAAAGCGTTTTGAGAGACACGAAGCATATGAGATGTTCGAAGAGCTGAAAATGGTTTTCCAAGCTCATGCCCGGGTCGAGAGATATGAAGTCTCTGACAAGTTCTTTAGCTGTAAGATGGAGGAAAATAGTTCTATCAGTGAGCACATACTCAAAATGTCTGGGTTGCATAACCGCTTGACTCAGCTGGGAGTTAATCTCCCAGATGACGCGGTCATTGACAGAATCCTTCAGTCGCTTCCACCGAGCTACAAGAGCTTTGTGATGAACTTCAATATGCAGGGGATGGAAAAGACCATTCCTGAGGTATATTCAATGCTGAAATCAGCAGAGGTGGAAATCAAAAAGGAACATCAAGTGTTGATGGTGAATAAAACCACTAAGTTCAAGAAAGGCAAGGGTAAGAAGAACTTCAAGAAGGACGGCAAGGGAGTTGCCGCGCCCGGTAAGCAAGCTGCCGGGAAGAAGCCAAAGAATGGACCCAAGCCTGAGACTGAGTGTTTTTATTGCAAGGGAAGTGGTCACTGGAAGCGGAACTGCCCCAAATACTTAGCGGACAAGAAGGCCGGCAACACTAAAGGTATATGTGATATACATGTAATTGATGTGTACCTTACCAGTACTCGTAGTAGCTCCTGGGTATTTGATACCGGTGCGGTTGCTCACATTTGTAACTCAAAGCAGGAGCTGCGGAATAAGCGGAGACTGGCGAAGGACGAGGTGACGATGCGCGTCAGGAATGGTTCCAAGGTCGATGTGATCGCCGTCGGCACGCTACCTCTACATTTACCTACGGGATTAGTTTTAAACCTCAATAATTGTTATTTAGTGCCAGCTTTGAGCATGAACATTGTATCAGGATCTCGTTTAATTCGAGATGGCTACTCATTTAAATCCGAGAATAATGGTTGTTCTATTTATATGAGAGATATGTTTTATGGTCATGCTCCGTTGGTGAATGGTTTGTTCTTAATGAATCTCGAGCGTAGTGTTACACATATTCATAGTGTGAATACCAAAAGATGTAAGGTTGATAATGATAGTCCCACATACTTGTGGCACTGCCGCCTTGGTCACATAGGTGTCAAATGCATGAAGAAGCTCCATGCAGATGGACTTTTGGAGTCTCTTGATTACGAATCATTTGACACGTGCGAGCCATGCCTCATGGGTAAAATGACCAAGACTCCGTTCTCAGGAACAATGGAGCGAGCAACCAACTTATTGGAAATCATACATACTGATGTGTGCGGTCCAATGAGTGTTGAGGCTCGCGGTGGCTATCGTTATGTTCTCACCCTCACTGATGACTTGAGTAGATATGGGTATGTCTACTTAATGAAACACAAGTCTGAGACCTTTGAAAAGTTCAAGGAATTTCAGAGTGAGGTTGAGAATCAATGTGACAGGAAAATCAAGTTCTTGCGATCAGATCATGGGGGAGAATACTTGAGTCACGAATTTGGCACACACTTAAGAAAATGTGGAATAGTTTCACAACTCGCGCCGCCTGAAACACCTCAGTGTAATGGTGTGTCTGAACGTCGTAATCGCACTCTATTGGATATGGTGCGATCTATGATGTCTCTTACCGATCTACCACTATCATTTTGGGGCTATGCTTTAGAGACTGCCGCATTCACTTTAAATAGGGCTCCGTCGAAATCCGTTGAGACGACACCGTATGAATTATGGTTTGGGAAGAAACCTAAGCTGTCGTTTCTAAAAGTTTGGGGATGCGATGCTTATGTCAAGAAACTTCAACCTGAAAAGCTCGAACCCAAATCGGAGAAATGCGTCTTCATAGGATACCCTAAAGAAACTATTGGGTATACCTTCTACCTCAGATCCGAAGGCAAGATCTTTGTTGCCAAGAATGGGTCCTTTCTAGAGAAAGAGTTTCTCTCGAAAGAAATAAGTGGGAGGAAAGTAGAACTTGATGAAGTATTACCTCTTGAACCGGTAAGTGGCGCAGCTCAAGAAAATGTTCCTGAGGTGCCTGCACTGACTAGAGAGGAAGTTAATGATGATGATCATGAAAATTCAGATCAAGTTGCTACTGAACTTCGTAGGTCCACGAGGACACGTTCCGCACCAGAGTGGTACGACAACCCTGTCTTGGAAATCATGTTGTTAGACAACGGTGAACCTTTGAACTATGAAGAAGCGATGGCGGGCCCAGATTCCGACAAATGGCTGGAAGCTATGAAATCCGAGGTAGGATCCATGTATGAAAACGAAGTATGGACTTTGACTGACTTGCCCGTTGATCGGCGAGCCATAGAAAATAAATGGATCTTTAAGAAGAAGACAGACGCGGATGGTAACGTAACCATCTATAAAGCTCGGCTTGTCACTAAGGGTTATCGACAAGTTCAAGGGGTTGACTACGATGAGACTTTCTCACCCGTAGCGAAGCTGAAGTCTGTCCGAATCATGTTAGCAATTGCCGCATTCTATGATTATGAGATATGGCAAATGGACGTCAAAACGGCATTCCTTAATGGTTTCCTTAAGGAAGAATTGTATATGATGCAGCCGGAAGGTTTTGTCGATCCTAAGAATGCTGACAAGGTGTCCAAGCTCCAACACTCGATTTATGGGCTGGTGCAAGCATCTCGGAGTTGGAACATTCATTTTGATGAGATGATCAAAGCGTTTGGGTTTACGCAGACTTATGGAGAAGCCTGCGTTTACAAGAAAGTGAGTGGGAGCTCTGTAGCATTTCTCATATTGTATGTGGATGACATACTGTTGATGGGAAATGATATAGAATTCTTGGAAAGCATAAAGGCCTACTTGAACAAGTGTTTTTCAATGAAGGATCTTGGAGAAGCTGCTTATATATTAGGCATCAAGATCGATAGAGATAGATCGAGACGCCTCATTGGTCTTTCATAGAGTACGTACGTTGACAAGATATTGAAAAAGTTCAAAATGGATCAGTCAAAGAAGGGGTTCTTGCTTGTATTGCAAGGTACGAGATTGAGCACGGCTCAATGCCCGACCACGGAAGAAGATAGAGAAAAGATGAGTGTCGTCCCCTATGCCTCAGCCATAGGGTCTATCATGTATGCTATGCTGTGTACCAGACCTGATGTAAACCTTGCCGTAAGTTTGGTAGGAAGGTACCAAAGTAATCCCGGCATGGAACACCGGACAGCGGTCAAGAATATCCTGAAGTACCTGAAAAGGACTAAGGATATGTTTCTCATTTATGGAGGTGACGAAGAGCTCGTCGTAAAGGGTTACGTCGATGCTAGCTTCGACACAGATCTGGATGACTCTAAGTCACAAACCGGATACGTGTATATTTTGAATGGTGGGGCAGTAAGCTGGTGTAGTTGCAAGCAAAGCGTTGTGGCGGGATCTACATGAAGGAAATATGCCCTAGAGGCAATAATAATGTTATTATTTTATTTCCTTATATCATGATAAATGTTTATTATTCATGCTAGAATTGTATTATCCGGAAATATAATACTTGTGTGAATACATAGACAAACTAAACGTCACCAGTATGCCTCTACTTGACTAGCTCGTTAATCAAAGATGGTTATGTTTCCTAACCATAGACATGTGTTGTCATCTGATCAACAGGATCACATTATTAGAAGAATGATGTGATTGACATGACCCATTCCATTAGCTTAGCACCCGATCGTTTAGTATGTTGCTATTGCTTTCTTCATGACTTATACATGTTCCTATGACTATGAGATTATGCAACTCCCGTTTGCCGGAGGAACACTTTGTGTGCTACCAAACGTCACAACGTAACTGGGTGATTATAAAGGAGCTCTACAGGTGTCTCCAAAGGTAAATGTTGGGTTGGCGTATTTCGAGATTAGGATTTGTCACTCCGATTGTCGGAGAGGTATCTCTGGGCCCTCTCGGTAATGCACATCACATAAGCCTTGCAAGCATTGCAACTAATGAGTTGGTTGTGAGATGATGTATTACGAAACGAGTAAAGAGACTTGCCGGTAACGAGATTGAACTAGGTATTGAGATACCGACGATCGAATCTCGGGCAAGTAACATATCGATGACAAAGGGAACAAGGTATGTTGTTATGCGGTCTGACCAATAAAGATCTTCGTAGAATATGTGGGAGCCAATATGAGCATCCAGGTTCCGCTATTGGTTATTGATCGGAGACATGTCTCGGTCATGTCTACATTGTTCTCAAACCCGTAGGGTCCGCACACTTAAGGTTTTGATGACAGTTATATTATGAGTTTATGAGTTTTGATGTACCGAAGTTAGTTCGGAGTCCCGGATGTGATCACGGACATAACGAGGAGTCTCAAAATGGTCGAGACATAAAGATTGATATATTGGACGGCTATATTCGGACACCGGAAGTGTTCCGGGTGATTTCGGAGAAAACCGGAGAGCCGGAGGGTTACCGGAACCCTACCGGGAGTAGTAATGGGCCATATGGGCCTTAGTGGAGAGAGAGAAGGGCGCCAGGGTGGGCCGCGCGCCTCCTCCCCCCTTGGTCCGAATTGGACTAGGAGAGGGGGGGCGGCGCCCCCCTTTCCTTCTCCCTCCCCACTTCTTTCCCCCTCCTAGTAGGAGTCCTACTCCTACTAGGAGGAGGACTCCTCCTGGCGCGCCTATAGGGGCCGGCCGGCCTCCTCCCCTTGCTCCTTTATATATGGGGGCAGGGGGCATCCCTAGACACAGAAGTTGATCAACGTGATTGTTTTCTTAGCCGTGTGCGGTGCCCCCTTCCACCATAATCCTCGATAATATTGTAGCGGTGCTTAGGCGAAGCCCTGCGACGGTAGAACATCAAGATCGTCACCACGCCGTCGTGCTGACGGAACTCTTCCCCGACGCTTTGCTGGATCGGAGTCCGGGGATCGTCATCGAGTTGAACGTGTGCTAAAACTCGGAGGTGCCGTAGTTTCGGTGCTTGATCGGTCGGGCCGTGAAGACGTACGAGTACATCAACCGCGTTGTGCTAACGCTTCCGCTGTCGGTCTACAAGGGTACGTAGATCACACTCTCCCCTCGTTGCTATGCATCACCATGATCTTGCGTGTGCGTAGGAATTTTTTTGAAATTACTACGTTCCCCAACTCTACATGTGAAGTGGAGTACATGGCAGCCTCGGAGGCAGCACAAGAGGCAATCTGGGTGAATGAGTTCATTACCGACCTAGGAGTCATACCCAATGCGTCGGGCCTGATGACTCTCTTCTGTGACAACACTGGAGCTATTGCCCTTGCCAAGGAGCCCAGGTTTCATAGGAAGACCAGGCATATCAAGCGTCGCTTCAACTCCATTCGTGAAAGTGTTCAAAATGGAGACATAGAGATTTGTAAAGTACATACAGACCTGAATGTGGCAGATCCGTTGACTAAACCTCTCCCTAGAGCAAAACATGATCAACACCATAACTGCATGGGTATTCGATTCATCACAATGTAACTAGACTATTGACTCTAGTGCAAGTGGGAGACTGTTGGAAATATGCCCTAGAGGCAATAATAAAATGGTTATTATTATATTTCTTTGTTCATGATAATTGTCTATTGTTCATGCTATAATTGTGTTATCCGGAAATTGTAATACATGTGTGAATATATAGACCACAACACGTCCCTAGTGAGCCTCTATTTGACTAGCTCGTTGATCAAAAGATAGTCATGGTTTCCTGACTATGGACATTGGATGTCATTGATAACAGGATCACATCATTAGGAGAATGATGTGATGGACAAGACCCAATCCTAAGCATAGCTCAAAGATCGTGTAGTTAGTTTGCTATAGCTTTTCCGAATGTCAAGTATCATTTCCTTAGACCATGAGATTGTGCAACTCCCAGATACCGTAGGAGTGCCTTGGGTGTGCCAAACGTCACAACATAACTGGGTGACTATAAAGGTACACTACAGGTATCTCCGAAAGTGTCTGTTGGGTTGGCACGAATCAAGACTGGGATTTGTCACTCCGTATGACAGAGAGGTATCTGTGGGACCACTCGGTAATGCATCATCATAATGAGCTCAATGTGACCAAGTGGTTGATCACGGGGTCATGCATTACGGTACGAGTAAAGTGACTTGCCGGTAACGAGATTGAATGAGGTATTGGGATACCGACGATCGAGTCTCGGGCAAGTAACGTACCGATTGACAAAGGGAATTGTATACGGATTGATTGAATCCTCGACATCGTGGTTCATCCGATGAGATCATCGAGGAGCATGTGGGAGCCAACATGGGTATCCAGATCCCGCTGTTGGTTATTGACTGGAGAGTTATCTCGGTCATGTCTGCGTGTCTCCCGAACCCGTAGGGTCTACACACTTAAGGTTCGGTGATGCTAGGGTTGTTGAGATATTAGTATACGGTAACCCAAAAGTTGTTAGGAGTCCCGGATGAGATCCCGGACGTCACGAGGAGTTCCGGAATGGTCCGGAGGTGAAGATTTATATATAGGAAGTCAAGTTTCGGCCATCGGGAAAGTTTCGGGGGTAATCGGTATTGTACCGGGACCACCGGAAGGGTCCCGAGGGTCCACCAGGTGGGGCCACCTATCCCGGAGGGCCCCATGGGCTGAAGTGGGAGGGGAACCAGCCCCTAGTGGGCTGGTGCGCCCCCCCCCTTGGGCCTCCCCCTGCGTCTAGGGTTGGAAACCCTAGGGGTGGGGGGCGCCCCACTTGCCTTTGGGGGCAAGCCACCCCCTTGGCCGCTGCCCCCCCTTGGAGATTGGATCTCCTAGGGCCGGCGCCCCCCCTTAGGGACCCTATATATAGTGGGGGGGGGGGGGGGGGGGGCAGCCGCACCCTAGCCCCTGGCCTCTCCCTCTCCCTCCCGTGACACTCCTCAGTCTCCCTGTGCTTGGCGAAGCCCTGCTGAGATCACCGTTGCTTCCACCACCACGCCGTCGTACTGCTGGATCATCATCAACCTCTCCTTCCCCCTTGCTGGATCAAGTTGGAGGAGATGTCTTCCCAACTGTACGTGTGTTGAACGCGGAGGTGACGTCCGTTCGGCTATAGGTCATCGGTGATTTGGATCACGACGAGTACGACTCCATCAACCCCGTTCTCTTGAACGCTTCCGCGCGCGATCTACAAGGGTATGTAGATGCACTCCTCTCTCCCTCGTTGCTAGATGACTCCATAGATTGATCTTGGTGATGCGTAGAAAATTTTAAAATTCTGCTACGTTTCCCAATAGTTCTCCGGGTACACATCCTCTCTACCTATTGCCGAGACGTGTATCAGGAGAACAGCGGGGAGGTGCTGCCAAAATTTTGTGTCGGATCTGGAGTAGAGCATGGGAAAACGAACCCAATCTACACATACTCGGGTGGGATTATGACCTATCTTTACCTATTAGCGTGTAGGTTGCATGGACGTAATAAAACCGACAAACTCCATTAACTGATGGATATGGTTTGCCTAATTATGTATATATTTCTTGTGTGTCCAGTAGGAAGTCAATATGAGTGATCGTGCGTGGATGTACACCGGTTACACTAATCAAAAAGTTTGGACCGATGAATGGTTAACAAAAACCAAGGGGTTTGTCAGAGCCGCATTTGCAAATGGCCAGGAATTAAGCTGGTGCCCCTGTGCCCGGTGTGACAACTATAAAAAGAGGGATGAGCTTGAAATGAGTAAAGACTTGCAGAAGTTTGGTTTTACGCCTGATTACACAGTCTGGACATTACATGGTGAGTCTGCCAAACGTGCCAGAGCCGAGGTGGTTCGTCGTCGCACTGACGAGCATGGTACTGGGATCACAGACATGGTGCAAGACTTTGACGATGCTCGGGACTCAGACGAGGAGATGGAGGAATCTGCAAAGGCCTTCACTGAAATGTTGGACTCCTCAAAACATCCTCCCCACGAGCACACTGAGCTTTGTCAGCTGGATGCCATCTCACAAATAATGGCTTTGAAGGCTCAATTCAACTTGGGAAGAGAATGCTACGACGCGATGATGACAATATTCGGATGATTTCTACCCAAAGGCCATGTGCTACCTGCAAACCTGTACCAGTCAGACAAAATCCTCTGTGCTCTTAAGATGCCCTATGAGAAGATACATGTCTGTGAGAAAGGATGTGTCTTATTTAGGCTTCAGTATGAGGACTTGAACTATTGTCCCATTTGCAATTCTTCCAGGTATGTTGTGGTAGACAACGGTATGGGTGAGAAGACGCAAACCAAAATACCCGTTAATGTTCTTTGGTATATGCCAATCGTACCAAGACTTCAATGTCTTTTCATGGTCGAAGAGACGGCTAGACAGGTGACATGGCACAAAACGGGCAAAAGAACCGAACTAGATGCAGATGGGAATGTGATGATGGTGCACACATCGGATGGTGAAGCGTGGAAGCGCTTCGATGCATTACATAAGGAAAAAAGGCAGACCAAGGCATCCTCGAGTCACCGTCAGCACGGATGGGTTCAGTGTGTTTGGTCAGGCGGCAACCCCATACAGTTGTTGGCCCGTGCTTGTCATTCCACTCAATCTCCCCCCGGGCAGATTATGCAAAGAAAGAACATTTTTCCCGACGTTGATAATTCTAGGGCCCAACTATCCGGGGAAGAATATGAATGTGTACATGCAGCCGCTTAAGGACGAATTGCAAGAACCTTGGGATAATGGGTTCAAGACATACAACGCCTTTAGCAAACAGAACTTCATAATGCGTGTCTGGTACATGTACTCGACGCACGACTTGCCGGCGTATGCGCTATTCGTTGGCTGGTGTGTGCATGGAAGGTTCTCGTGTCCCACATGCAAGGGAGCTCTTGAGTTTCGTTGGCTGATGGAAGGGCACAAGTATAGTTGCTTCGACTTGCATAGACCGTTTCTAGATTCTCGCCATAAGTTCAGGAAAGACAAGAAGAACTTCATCAAAGGTAGAGTTGTCAAACAGTCTGCACCACCTGCGTTGACAGGCCCACAAACCCTAGATTAGTTAAATGCTCTCGAGCCAGATCCAGAGTGTCCAGGGTATTTCAAGGGGTATAATAAGGAACACGCGTGGACTCACAAGACATGCTTGTGGGACCTGCCTTACTTCAAAGACCTCCTTTGCCCACACAACATCGACGTGATGCACACTGAAAAGAATATCGCCAAAGCCATTTTTGGTACATTGTTCGGCATAGAGGGGAAATCAAAGGATAATACTAAGGCTAGAGTCGATCAACAGGAGCTATGTGATAGACCGTTACAAAACATGCAAGAACCGAAAGGAAAGCAGAACTGGACGAAGCCAAAGGCATGGTTCAATCTTGGAAGGCCATCTATGAGGGAAATTATTTTGTGGGTGAAAATGCAGTTGATGTTCCCCGATTGGTATGCAGCAAATCTAAATAGGGGAGCGAGTCTTGAAAAATTGAAAATATTTGGTCTAAAAAGTCATGATTGGCACATATGGATTGAGCGAATAATGCCGGTGATGTTGCGTGGCTTCATCCCTGAGGATGAATGGCTAGTAATGGCAGAGCTGAGCTATTTCTTCCGTGTTCTTTGTGCGAAAGAACTATCATCTGGACTCCTAGAAGAAATGGAACAGTTGTCGCCGGAGTTGATCTGCAAGTTAGAGATGATCTTTCCGCCAAGCTTCTTTAATCCAATGCAACACTTGATTTTGCATCTCCCGACCGAGGCAAGATTGGGGGGGGGGGCGTGCAAAATCATTGGTGCTACTCAACTGAGAGGATGCAGAAGACGCTTCGAGCAAAATGTAAAAATAAACGTAGATGTGAGTCATCAATGACCGAGGCATTCATCACTGAGGAGGCGGCAAACTTCATGACAGCACACTACGAAGCCAAAAATCATCATTTGCATAATCCGAAGCCTCGGTACAATGCTGACGACCCTAAAAAGGGTCGATCCAACCTCAGCCTATTCAAAGGGAATCTCGCACCAGCCAGTGGTTGGAAACCAATATCGTTTGATGTTGAAGAATGGCGGACCATTTCGCTGTATCTCTTCAACAACCTAACAGAAGTGCGACCGTACATCGAGTAAGTTCTCGGTACATTGTTTCACAACTTCTAATTCCTTTGAACTGCTCTTATTCCTGGATATTTGATGCAGTCGATACGCCGCCATATTCTCGTATGGATCGGTGATCCAAAAGGATTCCGTCGAAGAGTATGAGCTTCTAGCAAAGCAAGGAGGCGAATATCCTGGTTTCATCTCTTGGTTCAAAATAACCGTAATCTCCATTAGACCATTTCATTTCTTTGGCTAATTTGCGACTAATGCAACAATCCTTTCGTATTAAACTTGTAGGCTAATTCAGAGATTATGGATGCCGAATTGAGACAAGTAGCTAATGGTTTTGACTATAAGGTCTATTCATTTGACAAATACGACATCAACGGGTATCGCTTTCGTACGTATGTCAAAGAGCTATCTATGGCCGACCGAAAGTCTACAAATTGTTGTGTCTCTACTATCGCGAAGGAGGTATCGAGTATTATGGAAGAGTTGAAGCAATTTATGAACTTCAATTCTATGGTGAAAACCCACCAAACGTCGTAGTCTTCAGATGTTATTGGTTCCAGCCGAGGGATACTAGAAGGACTGATGAACATTTAGGGCTAGTCGAAATCAAATAAAGCACCCATTTGGATGTTCCTGATGTCTATATTACAGCTCAATAGGCAACCCAAGTTTTCTATCTACCGCGGGCCTGTCAAAGTGATCCAAATCTCAGTGGTTGGGATGTCGTCTATGAAGTGCCGCCACGTGTTAGACCACCTCCCCCCAATGAAGAGGATTATGAACCTCACATTAACCAAGACACATATGACGAAGGAGAATTCTTGCAAGAAACACGTCTTTCCAAAAAACATTTCAAGAACCGCTCTACTCCACCCCAGAACATTGAAGTAGACAACGATAGTGAATCCGACTTCACCCCTGAGCCGGAACAAGAAGAGCTGGAAGAAGAAGAAGTTACTGCTGAAGATGACCTGTCAATGCTTGAACGATTACGTAAAGGTGGCCTTCCACATGATGATGCATTTATTAATGATGATGATGATCACGTCCTTACCGATAGTGATGATGATGATGCATTTATTGATCCCGGAGCATTTATTGAACCCGACGATCCAGATTATTATTAGGTATTCAAAATTTTATGTTGTACTTGATTTATATAGTTATTTGTATGATTGTATGATTTATATAGTTGGTATGTATAATTTTCTTACTTTGTATGATTGTTTCTTATACATAGTGCCATGGTCTTGATGTCCGTCCCCGTCGGCCCTCGCCTGCTTTATGATTCGGATGTGGTAAATTCTCTTTCATAACTATTTGTTGCATTTCATCGATGATCACAAGATGAAGATGAATGCAATGCGCTTGAAGATGGATGCAATGCGCCTGAAGCTTAAGAAGATTAGAAAATATGCCATTCATAATGAGGCTTGGTATCATTATGCCGTTGGATCAATTGTTACCTTAGTTGCGATCTTCTTCACATTTGTTGTGATGAGGGTAAGTTTTCTCTAGTATTTTGCTTTACAAATGGATACTTAGCTTATTTTCCTCCTAAATGGCATAATTTCCTAAGTTAGATAAAAAATGAGCTATACTTAGCTTATTCAGTTCATTTATGACATACTTAGCATACTTAGGTCAAAAATAGCATGATAATCTTTGTTACCTCCAAAATGATATAGACTTAGCTTATTTTCCTTGAAAATGACATAAGAACCTTACTAAGCTCCAAAATGACCTATTTACCTAGCTTAGCTCTAAAATGACCTACACTTAGCATTTTTACCTAGCTTAGCAATAAAATGGCATTTTTACCTACCTTAGTTAGAAGAAGAAGAAGATAAAGAAGAGGAGAGGAGAAAAAGAAAGAGAAAAAATAATCTTCTTCTTCTTCTTCTTCTAACTAGTCTTCTTCTTCTTCTTCTTCTAACTTTCATCTTTCCCAATTTGCAGATTTGCTTTACATGACGAAGCTTGGATTCATGGAGTGTACTATTCTTCTGGTGCTTCCTTGTTGTTTATGAAAACTTGTTTGGATATATATGTCTATATGGATATGTTGTTGGAAACTTGTTTCTGGTCATGTATATATGGATATGTTGGACTTTGTTGAACTATGTTGTTGGATTTGATGAAATATTTTGTTGGACATGCTGTTGGATATGTATGCATGTATATCTGTGTTTGAAACCATGTCTAATTAATTGGATTTAAATAAAAACAGGGGATATATAGCCTCTTTGCCGCCCGCTAGCGGACGACAAAGAGCTATGCCCTCCGCTAGCAGATGGCAAAGAGGACATGTGGCAGTCACCTGTGCAAACTGGGAACACTGGCTGCCTATTTGGTCATTTTGCCGTCTGCTAGCAGACGAAAAAGTGACCAAATAGGCCTGGCAAATAGGTCCATCTATGCTGTCTGCTGGCAGACGGTATAGCTGGCCACATGGCAGCTTCCTAGTGCTGGCCTAGCTAAGCTCTTTGCCGTCTGTCAGCTGACGGCAAAGAGCTTTGCCTCTTTGTCGTCTGTTGGCGGACGGCAAAGAGTGCCGTTAACCCCCTAACGGCTCTCACCCCACACCACTTTCGTCCGTTCTCTTTGCCGTCTGCTGGCCTCGGATGGCGGAAGGCACAATCCTTTGCCGTCTGTTTCTACAAAGCAGACAACAAAGAATGCCTTTGCTATTACGTGTTCAGACGGACAGTTTGCCGTCCGCTGGCTGACGACAAAGGAGTTTGCTGTCCAGGATCTGTGCCTTTGCCGTCCGCCATGGCGGACGGCAAAGAAGCTGATTCCAGTAGTGCTAGAAGTAGTGAGTTTTTTTGCCAGCGCTACTGCTAGGGCGCTACAACTAACTTTTAGTAGTAGCGCTGGTATTGCCCCCGCTACTGCTAATTACTAAGCACGCCCTAATCTGGCGCTACTACTATTCTTCTGTATCACATTTCTCTTTTGTTTATACTGTATTTATACACCGTTATACAAGTTTTCATATAGTAGAAATTTAGAGATTGTTATATCATTATGATCATGATGAGTTATTATATCATTGGATGAAAAAATGGATTAGATTCAAGTGGATGGATCGTCTTGAATCTAATCCGTTTCTCTTCCACCCAATGATATAATAACTCATCATCATATTAACAACTCATCATCATCATCGTCGTCATAACAAACAAGTCATCATCATCATCATAGTCATATAACAACTCCTCATCATCATAACAAATGATCATCATCATCACCTATAAGTCATATAACAATCCATCATTCTAACACATTCTAGCACATAACTCATCATCATCATAGTCACAATCAACACTAGCTAATTGTTCTTACTACCTAGGACCTACTCCCCTCTCTTAGGTAAATTAGCATAAAACAGGTAAACTAGTCCATGTCCAAAATGAAGAATGGAGATCCACCTGTCTCCAACTTGTGGCTTGCGCAAATTCATATGGTATCCAATTGGTTTCTTGCGCATATTCATTACTCTGCTCCATTCTTTGATATTGAGGCTTTCATCTTTTAAAGAAATATAGTATGCGCTGTTGTACGCCGTCGGTGGAGTTGGTCGTAAGCTAATTAACCATATGAATATGACCTTCGGTAAACATCAAGTCAGGCACAACCTCCTTCGGGAGCTTTTGTTGAACACCATAATAGTAACATACACAGTTAGCAATGTAGTTTACTTAAGAAGAATGTATGCAACCATAGTTAACAAAATCATACCATGTTTTTTGCAATGAAATTACCATCATGCAACTCATGGACTAGTGGCACGTATCCACTAAATTTGGGTTGATATGATAATTGGTCTTAAAAGTCTCAACATCATTTATAAATGAGACAATAGATCCTTTCTCATCACAAGTTAGCTCGGGGCCATAAGTGTAGTACATCTTGTACAAACTTTCAAGTATTTCTTAAAGATAAGGAATAAGTTGTCAACCATAAATAAACAAGATTAGTAGGGATGAACACAAACTATTTTGAAATAAACAATATAAGTTACTTAAGAAATTTGTTTAACAAACTCACATAGAGGTAGAACTAGAAGCATATCCACATCCACCCAAATGTCGATATTATCTTCACTGTCATCTTCAGGACGAATATTGAAGGTTATTTGCATATCCTCCTTAAATCCATAGGCCTTGCATAGAGCCCCCCAATTTGATGAACCAAAATGTGAGAGATTAATTGGATTGTAGAGTGCTACCTCTTGAGCATGCATTGGTTTTCCCTTGAAGAGGAAAGGGTGATGCAGCAAAGTAGCATAAGTATTTCCCTCAGTTTTGAGAACCAAGGTATCAATCCAGTAGGAGGTTACACGCAAGTCGCCTTGTACCTGCACAAACAAATAAGAACCTTGCAACCAACACGATAAAGGGGTTGTCAATCCCTTCACGGCCACTTGCAAAAGTGAGATCTGATAGAGATAATAAGATAAATATTTTTGGTATTTTTATGATATAGATTGGAAAGTAAAGATTGCAAAATAAAAGATGGAAGAAATAGCAAACTGATAGGAAAATAATATGATGGAAGATAGACCCGGGGGCCATCGGTTTCACTAGTGGCTCTCAAGATATCATAATTTACGGTGGGTGAACGAATTACTGTCGAGCAATTGATAGAAAAGCGCATGGTTATGAGAATATCTAGGCATGATCATGTATATAGGCATCACGTCCGCGACAAGTAGACCGAAACGATTCTGCATCTACTACTATTACTCCACACATCGACCGCTATCCAGCATGCATCTAGAGTATTAAGTTCATACGAATAGAGTAACGCATTAGGCAAGATGACATGATGTAGAGGGATAAACTCAAGCAATATGATATAAACCCCATCTTTTTATCCTCGATGGCAACAATATATTATGTGCCTTACTGCCCCTGCTATCACTGGGAAAGGACACCACAAGATTGAACCCAAAGCTAAGCACTTCTCCCATTGCAAGAAAGATCAATATAGTAGGCCAAACCAAACTGATAATTTGAAGAGACTTGCAAAGATATTTAAATCATGCATATAAGAATTCAGAGAGGAATCAAATACTGTTCATAGATAATCTTGATCATAAACCCACAATTCATCGGATCTCGACAAACACACCGCAAAAAGAATTACATCGAATAGATCTCCAAGAGAGTCGAGGAGAACTTTGTATTGAAATCCAAAGAGAGACAAGAAGCCATCTAGCTAATACTATGGACCCGAAGGTCTGTGGTAAACTACTCGCACATCATTGGAGAGGCTATGGTGTTGATGTATGTAACTCCCTCGATGCGGCTATATCTCCCACGTGTCGAAGCACGACTTAGAGGCATAACCGCATTCAAAGCAATGTCGCAAGTGAGGTAATCTTCACACAAACCATGTGATACATAAGGGAAAGGGATACATAGTTGGCTTACAATTGCCACGTCACACAATACATGAATATAACATTACATCAACCAGATACACACAAGGTCCAGCTACGGAACCAAAATAAAAGAAGACTACCCCAAATGCTACGTAGATCCCCGATCGTCCCAACTGGGCTCCACTACTGATCAACTGAAACTAAACAACACAACGAACAAGATCTTCATCGAGCTCCTCCTTGAGCTCGGTTGCGTCACCTGCACGGTTTCATCGGCACCTGCAAACTGGTTTTGGAAGTATCTGTGAGCCACAGGGACTCAGCAATCTCACACCCTCGCGATCAAGACTATTTAAGCTTATGGGTAGGAAAGGGGTAGTGAGGTGGAGCTGCAGCAAGCACTAGCATATATGGTGGCTAACATACGCAAATGAGAGCGAGAAGAGAAGGCAAAGCATGTTCGAGAACTATTAATGATCAAGAAGTGATCCTGAAACTACTTACGTTCAAGCATAACTCCAACACCGTGTTCACTTCCCGGACACTGCCGAAAAGAGACCATCACGGCTACACACACGGTTGATGTATTTAGTGTCAAGTTCTCTACAACCGGACATTAACAAATTCCCATCTGCCCATAACCGCGGCCACGGCTTTCTAAAGTTCAAATCCCTGCAGGGGTGTCCCAACTTAGCCCATCACAAGCTCTCACGGTCAACGAAGGATATTCCTTCTAGCGGGAAGACCCGATCAAACTCGGAATCCCGGTTACAAGACATTTCGACAATGGTAAAACAAGTCCAGCAAAGCCGCCCGAATGTGCTGACAAATCCCGATAGGAGCTGCACATATCTCATTCTCAGGGCACACCGGATGAGCAATCCGTACAACTAAAACCAACCCTCAAGTTTCCCCGAGGTGGCGCTGCAAGGGGCTCTATTTTGGACCAACACTCAGAGGAGCACTGGCCCGGGGGGGGGTTAAAATAAAGATGACCCTCGGGCTCCGGAAACCCAAGGGAAAAGAAAGGCTAGGTGAGGCAAATGTAAAACCAAGGTTGGGCCTTGCTGGAGGAGTTTTATTCAAGGCGAACTGTCAAGGGGTTCCCATTATCACCCAACCGCGTAAGGAACACAAAATCAAGGAACATAACACCGGTATGACGGAAACTAGGGCGGCAAGAGTGGAACAAAACACCAGGCATAAGGCCAAGCCTTCCACCCTGTAACACCCCGGATATGATTTACCCAATATGTACTCCAACTCTTGCCGTTTCCGGCCTTAAGTTATTTTATTTTTCTCGGGTTCGCGTCTTTGTCTCCGTGTGTTGTTGTCGTTGTCATGCATCTCATATCATGTCATCATGTGCATTGCATTTGCATACGTGTTCATCTCATGCATTCGAGCATTTTCCCCGTTGTCCGTTTTGCATTCCGGCGCTTCGTTCTCCTCCGGTGGTCATTTCTACCTTTCTTTCGTGTTTGGGGATTAAACATTTCCGGATTGGACCAAGACTTGCCAAGCGGCCTTGGTTTACTACCGGTAGACCGCCTGTCAAGTTTCGTACCATTTGGACTTCATTTGATACTCCAACGGTTAACCGAGGGACTGAAAAGGCCTTGTGTGTGTTGTAGCCCAACACCCCTCCAAGTTGGCTCAAAACCCACCAAAACCCTCTCCATCATCTAGAGCGTTCGATCACGATCGCGTGGCCAAAAACTGCACCTCATTTGGACTCTCCTAGCTCCCTCTATGCCTATATAAAGAACCCTCCTCGAAAATCCGGATATTCCCCCGTCCAAACCCTAAAAAAAATCGTCTCCGCCGCCACCCGGACACGTCCGGACGGAGCCGGACGCGTCCGCCGCCGCCCGCAGCCAACCGGGGCGCGCCACGTGGCGCAAGCACCCCACATCGCCGCCTCCCATGCCGCCGGCCCGCAGGCCCGTACGGGGCCCTCCCGGCCCACATCGCCGCCGCCTCGCGCCGCCTGAGAGCCCGCGCGCCGCCCCGCACATCGGCGCCTCCAGTCGCCGCCGTCTTCGTCGGGTCCGGCCGCCGCGCCGCCTCCCAGCCCGCTCCGCCGCCAAGCCGAGCCGCCGCCCAACCTCCACCGCCATCGCCATCGCCGGCCACCGCCATCACCACCGCCGCCCGGCCGTCTCTCCCTCCTCCGGCGGCCTCCTATGACTCCGGCGAGCCCCAAGCTCCCCGGCGAACTTCGGCAACTGCACCACTGCTACAGTACACGCGCGCCAGATCTGGATCTGAGATCCCGTCTCGGTTGACTTTCTTTGCCCGAAACCCTAATAATTTGCTCCTGTTCATCATGCTGTAACTTTGCATCCGTAGCTCCGTTTTGGGCATATAGCATATCAAAATGTTTGTATCATAGAGCACATCATTTCATCTCATTGCATCATTTTCATTTGAGTTCATCTTGATGCCCGAAATGCAGTTGGAAGTAGGCTACTTGAGATAATTGTCAGATCTTCTGCTCCAATTAGATATTTGTCATTTTTGCCATGATTATTGTGTGCATGATATGCCCCTGAGCTCTTCATGTGTTTTGTTATATGTTTTGCCATCTTTCCAGAGGTGCAACCCATGTATTTTTGTGATGTGTGTGGTGACTAGCACAAGCTTGCAAAGTGGAGCATTTGTTAATGCTGATTGGAAAAGTAGGTACGACAGAGACGTATCACCTCTTTGATATATTCGATCGTCGGTGATGGTCGCTCCTCCCTTCATTCCCGAGTGCATTACACCAAAATGTCTAGCACACGGGAACGAAGGAGAAGCGGCCCCCACGACAATAGTTGGGATTCTTCCTCTCTGATATTTGCGACCGTCGGTGATGGTCACCCCTCCTTTCATTCAAAAGTGAATTACATCAAAATGTCTAGCACCTGCGAATGAAGAAGAAGTGACCCGCACGACAACAATCGGGATTCTTCCTCTCTGATATTTTGACCGTATATGGTGGACACTCCCTCACTGATTTTTCGACCGTCCTATAAACAAAAACAAAGAAAAATATAGTAAAACAAACCACCCTAGAAAGTTGATTGTTTGGAGGGCACCATGGATTCGGCTAGCCATGGCTTGTGTTTGTATGGTTGAGGGGGAGTAAACTTTTCATTTCTGCATGGGAACTGCCAATAATGTGTTTAACATGGAAGATATTGAAATAATTTGTCACGACATTGATAGGAAAAGCACACCACTCAAAATGTATTCATATCTGTTTTAAGATTTGTGCTCTGGCACCTCTACAAATCTTCATTTCCCTCTGTGAAGGCCCTATCTATTTACTTTTATTGTTGAATCATCACCTTATCATTTAAAGTACCAATTTGGAGACAGCTATTGTCATTCTTAGTTTAACATGAATTTTGTCTAGTCAAGGTTGGATATGAGCATGACTGGATCTATTCTACCATGAATTACATTGTTTAGTCACTGCTTGAACTTTGGAGCAACTCTGAATTTATGTTTTAGGTTTTCTAAATATGTGCCCCTGGTTAGTTCGTTGTGCTTAGTTTTGCCCCTGGAAACTAACGATGCTCACTTTTGCCCTCCCTACTCCACCAGGTGCTCACAAAAACCCAAACAATGCACTTCTGTCCGGTCAAATTCTTTGACTGTTACCTCCTGACTAGTGGGGTCGTTCCACTCTCTCTCACCACAATGGGTCGCGGTAGGGGTCGAGGCAACTTATGACTAGTGGGGCCACGTAATATCCTGACAGGCCGGGTCGCTCCACTATCTCTCACCACAGTTTTGACGCGGTAGAATCCTAACATGTGGGGCCACTTACCCATGTGGGTGGGGGTATGAACACTCTCCTGTCACTATGCTGACGCGGTAAGATCCTGACTTGTGGGGCCGAGACAGCTTATGACAGGTGGGGTATATCCCCTCTATCATTCGTCAATGACCGACCATGCACAGCCTTGAGCACCATCCCCACAGAGCAGACATAGACATGGCCGCAACTTTCCCACATCGACGGATCTGATTCCTGCGCCTACCAGCGGCCGGCGGTGGTGCATGTCCGCCACGGCATCGACATTATTTCTCTGCCCGCATTGTCGCTCCAGGCCAACATACCACACGCAGAGTTGCCACTCCACCCCCTCTCCACCATCTAGATTTTCCCAGCCATCAAAGACAACCACCAACATTATTTCTTAGTAAGCTCTTGGATCCTGACCCCCCTTATTCAAGCGCTTCTGAACCCTTTCCCTTAATCTCATCTGAACACCTAATTTCAGGTGCACCGTCGCGTTAAATGTCTGGTCGTAGTTGTTATAGCAGTGAGGGTGGCGATTTGATCGTGTCTTGGCCACGCTCACCTACACCAGATTCAGAGGAGGTTCAGGTAGCTAGCGCTCACATCCTATCTGAATAATACCTTGTTTAATTTGTAGTGCTAATTTAGTTTTGGATGGATTATTACAGTTTAACAGGCAGGCTGATGATCCTTGGTATATTGCATACCAAGATGAGTTAATCCAGTGGAGTAGAGAGAAGATGGCATGGGAGGAAGTGGTGGCTAATTTGGGTGTTGAATTTAGCAAGTAAAAACAGATTGATGGACTACTGCATGATGTTGCTAATGCGACACTACAACCAGAGATCCTTCGACGAAACTGTGTGCGATGCATTAATCGCAAAAGATGATGTAAAAAACCATCAAAAAAGACGCAACACATTTGCGGTGGCGGATACATCAAACACGATTCATATTCTAATTACGTGTGCGTGATATACGGTTAATCCATATGAACTGTCGGCGATGAGACAAAACAACAGAAACGGGCAGCTATATCAAGGTGTGTGCGATGCACGGCATACAGTTCGTTCGCATCAACTATTTTCTATTAGGAAATGCAACAAAAACAGTCAGCTAGATTAGGGTGTGTGCGATATACGACATACGGTTTACTCGGACGAACTATTTTTGATTAGGGAACACAACAGAAATGGTACAGTTTAACAAGATGTGTGTGATATCTGGCATATAGTTCACATAGATGAACTGTTTGCATGAGCCAAAAGAACACAAATGATTTGTGTAAACAAGATGTGTGTGATACGCGGCAAACAGCCCACTCGGATGAACTATTTGCGATGAGAAAATATAACACATACGGTTACTACATTCAATTTGTGTGCGATCCTGCATGTTGAAAAAACTAGTAGAGCGCACTTGGAGGGACGTGACCCGAGCGAGCCTTGGCGCCTAAATGGCGAGCAGAGCGCGCCGCGGCCGCCTAAACGGCGAGCAAGAACATGCATATAGCAGATGAACATAGCCGAGAATAGCCATCCAACAATATTATTTTTGATGACATGCATTTATAGTTAAATCTAAGGTCAAAGTTTGGTACTGCAAAATATGAAGGGGGGCAATAAACAAGGACGGAGTTAGTACCTATACAAACACAGACGCCCGATGACGATGGCATGTACCTAGGGTAGGGTCATAGGCCTGACCTAGACACCCTTCCCAAGGACATTGACCTAAAGTAAGAGGCATTCGAGGGATATCATCATTCACTCGACCATAAACATTCCACTCGGAAGATTCAAGTTCACTCGACCTGGGAGTACTCACTCGATGGATGGAAGATCTAAAGTCACTCTGTATGGCAACGGTCGGACGTTACCCTGTAGACTTAATAGTCATTCATGTATCTTTATTGCTGGCGTTACCAGTAACGCCCTACCTTTATGTACCTTAAACCCTGTGTAACTGAGGGCGGGAGGGGTCCAGCAAACTCTATATAAGACACCCCCTCCTCTGGCACAAGGGTTCGCACCCCCTGTAACTTCACACATATTCCAATCGACCGAGCCTCCGGGCATCGAGACGTAGGGCTGTTACTTCCTCTGTGAAGGGCCTGAACTCACAAATCTTGCGTGCACAACTTCACCGTAGGTAGGATCTTGCCTCTACATTCATACCCCCTACTTTACTGTTAGACTTAGAACCACGACAGTTGGCGCCCACCATGGGGCAGGTGTCTTAGCGACTTTCCGTTGAGGTTGCAATTTTCTCCGATTCTTCTCATCATGGTTTCCGGCGGCGGATTGGCAGAGGGCCGCGAGATCCGTCTCGGCGCTCTTGTCTTCATCACTGAGGACTCCGCCTGGCTCCAAGAAGCTCCTCTCGACGTCGAGGCACTCCTCGTCCATGGGGCGACACACTTTCGCGCATGCGTCCACGGCGTCCTTCTGAGGCAGCCGTCGACTCAGTATCGGTCGGCCTCCGCAGCATCTTCGCTCCCCGCCGTTCGCCGTCACAAGCGATCTGGTCGATCACGGATCCAGCGGTGGGTGAAGCACGCGGTGGCGCGTCAGTCGGCCACCCCTCAAGTCGCGACAATCGAGCCTGACGAATCTCTCTACGGCCTGTTCGACTGGCTCCGTCGAGACCCTATCTGAGTGCGACAGCAGCGACCTGCGGCGGAGGTCCTGATAGTCGACACCCCTCGCGGCCCGCCTGGCATGCGTCGCAACGGCGGCGATGACGGCGGTGGCGATCCGTCGCGCATTCATGAAGAGTACCACCCCGAAACTCTCTCTTCTTAGCAGAGGGAGGAACTTCACCGCCGCAATGTGGAGGCCCTGCAAACGCCCGTTGTTGGAGAGACCTCTGAGGCTCGGGCCTTGGAGGTGGTGTGTTTGGGCACTTTGGCTGAGCGCACTTGACTGGAGAATCTCCAGCGTGCACTCGATGAACGTGCTCGGCGGCAAGTCCTTGAGTCCAGTCGACGTCAGCGGCAGTTATTCCCACCGGAACCACAGGTATACCGCACTCCGATTCAAAATCTTACCGCTGCAGCCCGTATAGCGGAGTCTATTCAGCCATCCCAGTCGGAAGCTGGCAGAGGTTTGATGCAGATCGGAGCGTTGTTCCGAGCGGCCGGAGAGCAGAACACAACAGTATCTCGGTCGCGTAACAGAATTCATAGCAGATCCGTGGTGGCTGACACCGTTCAGTCGGCTCACAGCCCAAGATCGCCTCCGCGGCATGAAGGATGAGGGTATCGCCACGGAAGGTACTCTGGTCGGAACCGCGAGCAGCAAGATCGGCAGCTCGACCGCGACGATCGCCGTCGAGTGCCTATGCCCCCCTCTGAGGGGCGAATCATACGTGCCCCGGCATTATGATGATAGGCGCCCAAATAGCGAAGAGCAAAGGAGGCCAGTCGACCCAAGAGAACCAGGGTTTGACGCAAGGTCAATTCTGGTGCAAGGTTTGGTAGACATGAATTGGGCTCATAGAGAAGGGCAGGACAGAGACCGCCTGACTGGAAGCAGAGTACATGTTTCTGGTCCCGAGTGCTTTAGCAGAGCTATCAGAGCAGCAGAGATCCCTCCCAACTTCAGGTTGGCGACTGGGGTCAGTAAGTTCACTGGTGAATCAAAGCGTGACACTTGGCTAGAAGATTACCGAGTGCCTGTTCAGATCGGAGGAGGAAACAATGAAGTGGCCATGAAGCACCTTCCCCTGATGCTTGAAGGGTCAGCTAGAGCTTGGTTGAATCAGTTGACTCCAGGCAGTATATTCAACTGGGAGGAGTTGGCTCGAGTTTTTGTCAGAACATTTGCAGGCACGTGCAAACGACCAGCAGGATTGATAGAATTGCAACATTCCATATAGAAACCGAATGAAACTTTGAGGGATTATATTCAGAGGTGGTCCACTTTGCATCACACTATGGAGAATCTGTCTCAGCATCAGGCAGTTTGCGCCTTCAAGGAAGGCGCTCGTTATCGAGAGCTCAACCTGAAATTCGGTTGGACAGGAGATATGTCCCTGACCCAAATGATGGAAATAGCCACTCGGTATGCAAATGGTGAATAGGAAGACCGACTCCGCAGTGGCAAAGTAAACCAGTCGGCCAAGATGCTGGAGGAAATAATTCCAATCGGAAGTAGAAGTGCAAGGCAGAACCTGCGACTCCCGGGGAGGTTGCAGCCGCAACTCAAGGAAAGTTTAAAGGAAAACCTAAAGGGCCCTGGACCCCCAAGAAGGTGAAGAATGCATCCGGAAATGACATAATGGATTTGCCATGTCACATTCACATCAAGAAGGATGAAGAGGGAAATCTCATCTATCCTAAGCACACCACTCGGCAGTGCCGAGTCCTTATACAACAATTCAGAGAAAAACAACCCAGTGAGAAGGAAAAATAATCTGATAAGGATGAGGACAAGGAAGAGGATGATGATGGCTTTCCCAATATCAATTCCACTTTGGTGATTTTTGCCGATGTTGAAAGCAAAAGTCGACTGAAAGTCATTGATACGTCTCCGTCGTATCTACTTTTCCAAACACTTTTTCCCTTGTTTTGGACTCTAACTTGTATGATTTGAATGGAACTAACCCGGACTGACGCTGTTTTCAGCAGAATTGCCATGATGTTGTTTTATGTGCAGAAAACAAAAGTTCTCAGAATGACCTGGAACTCCACGAAATACCTTACAATAAATAATAAAAATCCTCGCCAAAGATGAAGACAAGGGGGGCCACACCCTGCTCACGAGGGTGGGGGGCGTGCCCCCTATGGGAATCCGTCACGAGGGTGGAGACTTCCCGACTCCAACTCCAACTCTATATATCTGCTTTCGTGGAGAAAAAAATAGAGGAGAAGAAATCATCACATTTTACGATACGGAGCCGCCGCCAAGCCCTAAAACCTCTCGGGAGGGCTGATCTGGAGTCCGTTCGAGGCTTCGGAGAGGGGAATCCGTCGCCATCATCATCATCATCAACCATCCTCCATCACCAATTTCATGATGCTCACCGCCGTGCGTGAGTAATTCCATCGTAGGCTTGCTGGACGGTGATGGGTTGGATGAGATTTATCATGTAATCGAGTCAGTTTTGTTAGGGTTTGATCCCTAGTATCCACTATGTTCTGAGATTGATGTTGCTATGACTTTGCTATGCTTAATGATTATCACTAGGGCCCGAGTGCCATGATTTCAGATCTGAACCTATTATGTTTTCATCAATATATGAGTGTTCTTGATCCTATCTTGCAAGTCTATAGTCACCTATTATGTGTTATGATCCGTTAACCCCGAAGTGACAATAATCGGGATACTTACCGGTGATGACCGTAGTTTGAGGAGTTCATGTATTCACTATGTGCTAATGCTTTGTTCCGGTACTCTATTAAAAGGAGGCCTTAATATCCCTTAATTTCCATTAGGACCCCGCTGCCACGGGAGGGTAGGACAAAAGATGTCATGCAAGTTCTTTTCCATAAGCACGTATGACTATATTCGGAATACATGCCTACATTACATTGATGAATTGGAGCTAGTTCGGTGTCACCCTATGTTATGACTGTTACCTGATGAACCGCATCCGGCATAATTATCCATCATTGATCCGATGCCTATGAGCTTTCCATATACTGGTTTACGCTTATTTACTTTCCCGTTGCTATTGTTACAATCACTACAAAATACCAAAAACATTACTTTGCTTTCGTTACTCTTTTGTTACTATTACCATCACTATCATATTACTTTGCTACTAAACACTTTGCTGCAGATACTAAGTTTCTAGGTGTGGTAGAATTGACAACTCAGCTGCTAATACTTGAGAATATTCTTTGGCTCCCCTTGTGTCAAATCAATAAATTTGGGTTGAATACTCTACCCTCGAAAGATGTTGCGATCCCCTATACTTGTGGGTCATCAAGACTAATTTCTGGCGCCGTTGCCGAGAAGCATTGCTCTATTCTTTGAGTCACTTGGGATTTATATCTGCTGGACACTATGAAGAACTGGAGAGATCCAAAAACCAAGATCTATCCCTCAACTACAAGGGGAGGTAAGGAACTGCCATCTAGCTCCACACTTGATTCACCTTCTGTTATGAGTAAATTTGCGACACCTACGCCTGCTTCTGCTATTCGTTCTGATATGTCGCATGTTATTGATGATGCCACTTCTGCTATGCATGATACTTATGATGAAACTACCTCTATGCCTGATACTACTATGCCACTTAGTGATTTTCTCGAAGAACAACTTGCTAGGGCTAGAGAAATTGAAAATATGGACTCTGATTATAATGATGAAAGTGATGATGAAGAATCACTTGTTATTCCCGAGGGTTATTTATTTGATCAAGAACCTTCTTTTGCTATTTAGCTTGCAAAGATAGATGTGAACTCAAAACGTTATTAGCTAAATGGAATAAGCAATCTCTAAATGCTAGGATGAAACCTGACCCTGCTTTTGCTACTTCACCTATCTGTGTTACTGATAAGGATTATGAATTCTCTGTTGATCCTGATATAATTACTTTGGTTGAATCTGATCCTTTTCATGGCTATGAATCTGAAACTGTTGTGGCACATCTTACTAAATTAAATGATATAGCCACCCTGTTCACTAATGATGAGAGATCTCGCTACTTTTATATCCTCAAAATATTTCTGTTCTCATTAAAGGGTGATGCTAAGATATGGTTTAATTCTCTTGATCCTGGTTGTGTGCGTAGCCCCCAGGATATGATTTATTACTTCTCTGCTAAATATTTCCCTGCTCATAAGAAACAAGCTGCTTTAAAGGAAATATAAAACTTTGTGCATATCAAAGAAGAGAGTCTCCCACAAGCTTGGGGGAGGCTTCTCAAGTTACTTAATGCTTTGCCTGATCATCCTCTTAAGAAAAATGAAATACTTGATATCTTTTATAATGGACTAACCGATGCTTCCAGAGATTACCTGGATAGTTGTGCTGGTTCTCTTTTCAGGGAAAGAACACCGGATGAAGCTGAAATCCTATTGAACAATATGTTGACAAATGAAAATCATTGGGCACCTCCTGAGCCAGATCCAGAGCCAGCTCCTGCTCCAATTAATGACCCTATTCCTAAACCAACTCCGAAGAAGAGAGGTGTTCTATTTCTCAGTCCCGAAGATATGCAAGAGGCAAAGAAATCTATGAAAGAAAAAGGTATTAAAACTGAAGATGTTAAGAATTTACCTCCTATTGAAGAAATACATGGTCTTAATTTACTGCCTGTTGAAGAAACATATGATCTTGATCCATTATTTATTGAAGAACCTCCTGATCCCGATAACCTGACACAGGTAGTAAAGGTAAATTCTCCCTATAGATATGATAAAGCTGAAATCCCTACTACTAAAATTGCTAGTTAGTGCTTGGATGAGTTTGATAATTTTATGTTTAACCAAGAAGACTTCAATGCTTATTTTGGTAGATAATTAAAACAAGATGCTGATATGATTAAATACTTGGGTGATTATATGGCTAATATTAAAGGTGAACTTAAACTTGTTAGCAAACATGCTTCTATGGTTACCACTCAAGTAGAATAAGTACTTAAAGCTCAAAAAGAATTGCTCGATGAAATGAATAGTAAGAAAAATGATTATGCTGTTAAAGTGGCTACTAGAACTGGTAGAATGACTCAGGAACCTTTGTATCCTGAAGGCCACCCTAAGAGAATTGAGCAAGATTCTCAGAGAAATAAAATTGATGCACCTAGTTCTTCTAAAAAGAAGAAAAAGAAGAATGATAGAACCATGCAAACTTCTAGTGAACCTATTGCTGAACCACCTGATAATCCAAATGATATTTATATTTCTAATACTGAAACACAATCTGGCAATGAACCTGAACCTAATGAAAATGTTAATGATGATGTTCATAATGATGCTCAACCTAGTAATGATAATGATGTAGAAATTGAACCTGCTGTTGATCTTGATAACCCACAATCAAAGAATCAATGTTATTATAAGAGAGACTTTGTTGCTAGGAAACATGTTAAAGAAAGAGAACCTTGGGTTCAGAAACCCATGCCTTTTCCTCCCAAACCATCCAAGAAAAAGGATGATGAGGATTTTGAGCGCTTTGCTGAAATGATTAGACCTATCTTTTTGCGTATGCGATTGACTGATATGCTCAAAATGAATCCTTATGCTAAGTACATGAAAGATATTGTTACAAATAAAAGAAAGATACCAGAAGCTGAAATTTCCACCATGCTTGCTAATTATATTTTTAAAGGTGGAATACCAAAGAAACTTGGAGATTCTGGAGTACCTACTATACCATGCTCCATTAAAAGAAACTATGTTAAAACTGCTTTATGTGATCTTGGAGCCGGTATTAGTGTTATGCCTCTCTCTTTATATCGTAGACTTGACTTGAATAAGTTGACACCTACTGAAATATCTTTGCAAATGGCTGATAAATCAACTGCTATACCTGTCGGTATTTGTGAGGATGTGCCTGTTGTGGTTGCAAACGTTACTATTTTAACGGACTTTGTTATTCTTGATATTCCCGAGGACGATAGTATGTCTATTATTCTTAGAAGACCTTTTCTTAATACTGCAGGGGCTGTTATTGATTGCAACAAAGGCAATGTCACTTTTCATGTTAATGGTAATGAGCATACGGTACACTTTCCGAGGAAACAACCTCAAGTTCATAGTATCAATTCTATCGGGAAAATTACATCTATTATATTTGGAGGTTTTGAATTTCCTCTTCCTACTGTCAGGAAGAAATATGATATACTTATTATTGGGGATGTGCATATCCCCGTTGAGGTAACCTAGTGTTATACGTAATTTCTCCGGTTTCATGTTAATCGAAATGAGTTTGTTAATCAACCTTGTTAGTGGATTCCTTTTGATGAGCATGAGATGGATGAAACTAGAAGCACAACCTTCTGTACCCTCTCTATACTTTCTGTTATTTAGTTGAAATAAAGTAAAAATAGTATTTTTCTGTCTATTTCCTGATTTATCCGTGCAATATAAAAATGTTCCGAAAATAAAAGTCCTCAGAATGACATGCCAATTTAATATGATTTTTTCGGGAATATTTGAGGATTTATGGTGCAAAAATTACCGCGGGGGGAGCTGCCACCTGGTCACGAGGGTGGAGGGCGTGCCCTACCCCCCTGGATGCACCCCCTGCCTCGTGGGCCCATGGTGGCCCTCCTCCACTTATCCCAGCACCCATCCTCTTCTTCTTCCTCCCACAAACACGAAAAACCAACTCAAGCATGAGTTCCAGCCACTTTTGCTGTGATTTTCGATCTCCTTGCTCAAAGCACCTCTCACAAAACTGCTTGTGGAGATTGTTCTTTGGTATGTGACTCCTCCATTGGTCCAATTAGTTTTTGTTCTAGTGCTTTATTCATTGCAAATTTGTGTTGCTTAGGTGACCCTGTTCTTGAGCTTTGTATGTCAAATTTATATGGTCAAAAGTAGTTTTGATGCATGATATAGGCTCTAGGCACTTGTAGGAGTAGTTGCTATCAATATTATTGAGTTTGGTTTACTTTTATTTTGAAGTTACTAAAAATTTCAGAATTTTTGAGAATATAATGAGGAGACTATTGAGGGGCTCATCGAGCCAAAGCTCGAAGGAAAAAGCACCCAAGCCTAAGTATAATCTGCCTCGCACCGCGGAGGTTCGGGCGTGTGAATGGCCCTCCAATGATTTCCTGAGAGCAGCCGGTATTTATGGAGATTTTTATGAACTGGCTCAAAATGCAGGCCTTAGTGCTTTCCTCCACGACCAATGCGATCAGTATCTCTTACTCACAAATACCTTTGTGTAAAACTTTCAGTTCCATTCTAGGAACTCGCCACCTACGGTAGAGTTTCATTTATATGATGAGCACAAGGAGATGTCATTCTATGATTTCTGTCGGGTTTGTTTAGTCCCTTTTGGGGGCAATACATAAGAACCACATCGTGATGATGTGGAGGGATTTATTGACACTATCACCGTAGGGGAAACAAGGAAGGTTTCTGATGCACGAATCACTAGCATACACTTTCCTGTTTTATGTTATTTTGCATTATTTGCTAGTCGTTGCTTAATTGGTCGCGGAAATTGTGGAAACCTGAGTATCCCTGATATTATCATTTTGCACCACGGCTTATACGGTGATAACTCTTTTAGTATGGGCGGCATTATTGCTAGACGGTTAAGTATGAACCGTACTAAGGGTCCCGTCTTTGGAGGCATTTATGCTACACGCCTAGCTGCATATTTTAACATACCTATTAGGCATTATGAGAAGGAAGAAAAGGTGCTGCCTCGTGTTTATTTAGATTATAAAAGTATGGTAGAACATGATTTTATTGTTAAGAATAGGGATGGAGAGCTTAAATATCAATTGTTCTTTATAAACATCATCCTGATACTATTACCTTGCATAGTCCTTTGTTTGATTTGACTGTAGGCACGTACCTTGTTCTGTTGGCGGCTATTCACGCCCACCGGAACCCTGCACCAGCTCCGGAACCGGAACCACAAGAGGAGCCTCCACGACAGTCTGTTTATTCTTGGGACCCGGAGGTGGCTGTCAGCCAATGGCAGTCAGAGTCTTCTTCATCACAGTATGACCCCAACTATTCTTCGTCGCAGTACGACCCTAGCTACACTTACGGGTATCCGCCACGCTATCCCTAGCAATAAACCAACTTAGGCCAAAAGCCTAAGCTTGGGGGAGTACGTATTTCCCACCGACATTATATATTCATGTTCACACACTCATTGCTAGATGTCGGTGCTCATACTTTTTCATTGTATCATCCATGCTAGTTTATTTTCCTTTTTATGCTTTCTTTTTGTGTGTTTAATAAACCTTAAGAAAAACAAACAAAATTAGTTGTATCTTTTAATTAATTTACTTTCCATGCTTGTGGTAATAATTAAAAAGAAAACCCAAAAATATTTCCCGTTATTCTTTTGCTTGTTGGGAGCTTTCCCGTGTAAATAGTTTTATTTCTTTTCTTTTCTTTGGGGGTCAGTAGGAGAAGACCATGATTAAATTGTTGAAGTGGCTCTTATATGCATTATTGTTGATCTGACAAAAGAGCCCATATTGCTTTGTCTTCTCCTGTTTGTTGAATGCTCGCAGATTCCAGCTTAGTCCAATGCACGTGCACTCTTATTATTATTCACATCGTTCGGTCGTGCAAGTGAAAGGCAATTATGATGATATATGATGGACTGCCTAAGATGGGAAAAGCTGGTATGAACTCGACCTCTTTTGTTTTTGTAAATATGATGAGTTCATCGTTCTTGATTCAGCTTGTTATGAATAAACATGTTTGCAATGACAATTAGAGATCATAGTTGCTTGTGCCATGCTTGATTAGCTATGAGTTATAATGGTTTACCTTGCATGCCAACATGCTATTGAGATGGTTATGATGTGGTATGATGGGGTGGTATCCTCTTTTGAATGATTTAAGTGACTTGACTTGGCTCATGTTCACGCATGTAGTTGGAACAAATCAACATAGCCTTCACGATATTTATGTTCATGGTGGATTATATCCTACTCATGCTTGCATCCAATGTTTATTAATTTTAATGCATGTACATGGCTGTTGTTACTCTGTAGTTAGTTGTTTCCCAGTCTTTTGCTAGCCTTCACCTGTACTAAGCGGGAATACTACTTGTGCATCCAATCCCTTAAACCCCAAAGTTATTCCAGATGAGTCCACTATACCTTCCTATATACGGTATCTACCTGCTGTTCCAAGTAAATTTGTATGTGCCAAACTCTAAACCTTCAAATAATCATTCTGTTTTGTATGCTCGAATAGCTCATGTATCAACTAGGGCTGCCTGTATCTTCCATGCTAGGCGGGTTATTCTCAAGAGGAGTGGACTCCGCTCCTCACTCACGAGAAAATGGCTGGTCACCGGGATGCCCAGTCCCATGCTTTATGCAAACTAAATCAAAATAATTGCGAAACAAAACTCCCCTTGGGACTGTTGATAGTTGGAGGCACTCGTTGTTTCGAGCAAGCCATGGATTGATGTTTGTTGGTGAAGGGGGAGTATAAACTTTACCATTCTATTTGGGGACCGCCTATAATGTGTGTAGCATGGAAGATATCGCCATCTCTTGGTTGTTATGTTGACAATGAAAGTATACCTCTCAAAATATTAATTATCTCTATTTCAAAACCGAGCTCTGGCACCTCTACAAATCCCTGCTTCCCTCTGCGAAGGGCCTATCCATTTACTTTTATGTTGAGTCATCACCCTCTTATTAAAAGCACTAGCTGGAGAGCACAGCTATCATTTGCATTCATTACTGTTAATTTATATTGGATGTGACTATGACTGGGATCTCTTTTACCATGAATTACAATGTCTAGTCAGTCCTTGATCTTTAAAGGTGCTCTGCATTTATGTTTTGCGGTCTTAGAAAGGGCTAGCGAGATACCATCTTGTTATATCATATTATAATTGTTTTGAGAAAGTGTTTTCATCCGAGATTTATTATTATGTCTTGCTAGTTGATTATGCTATTGATATGAGTAATTATGAGACCTGAGAATTATTGCAAATGTGGTTAGTTATAATCTTTGCTGAAAACTTGAATGCTAAGCTTGACATATTTACAACAGCAAGAGCAAACAGAGTTTGTAAAAGTTTTTCTTTATTTCTTTCAGTTTGTCAACTGAATTGATTGAGGACAAGCAAGGGTTTAAGCTTGGGGGAGTTGATACGTCTCCGTCGTATCTACTTTTCCAAACACTTTTGCCCTTGTTTTGGACTCTAACTTGTATGATTTGAATGGAACTAACCCGGACTGACGCTGTTTTCAGCAGAATTGCCATGATGTTGTTTTATGTGCAGAAAACAAAAGTTCTCGGAATGACCTGAAACTCCATGGAATACCTTACAATAAATAATAAAAAATCCTCGCAAAAGATGAAGACCAGGGGGCCCACACCCTGCTCACGAGGGTGGGGGCGCGCCCCCCTACCTCGTGGCCCCCCTAGAGACTTCCCGACTCCAACTCCAACTCTATATATCTGCTTTCAGGGAGAAAAAATAGAGGAGAAGAAATCATCGCGTTTTACGATACGGAGCTGCCGCCAAGCCCTAAAACATCTCGAGAGGGCCGATCTAGAGTCCGTTCGAGGCTCCGGAGAGGGGAATCCGTCGCCATCATCATCATCAACCATCCTCCACCACCAATTTCATGATACTCACCGCCGTGCGTGAGTAATTCCATCATAGGCTTGCTGGACGGTGATGGGTTGGATGAGATTTATCATGTAATCGAGTCAGTTTTGTTAGGGTTTGATCCCTAGTATCCACTATGTTCTGAGATTGATGTTACTATGACTTTGCTATGCTTAATGCTTGTCACTAGGGCCCGAGTGCCATGATTTCAGATCTGAACATATTATGTTTTCATCAATATATGAGTGTTCTTGATCCTATCTTGCAAGTCTATAGTCACCTATTATGTGTTATGATCCGTTAACCCCGAAGTGACAATAATCGGGATACTTACCGGTGATGACCGTAGTTTGAGGAGTTCATGTATTCACTATGTGCTAATGCTTTGTTCCGGTACTCTATTAAAAAGAGGCCTTAATATCCCTTAGTTTCCATTAGGACCCCGCTGCCATGGGAGGGTAGGACAAAAGATGTCATGCAAGTTCTTTTCCATAAGCACGTATGACTATATTCGGAATACATGCCTACATTACATTGATGAATTGGAGTTAGTTCTGTGTCACCCTATGTTATGACTGTTACATGATGAACCGCATCCGACATAATTATCCATCATTGATCTGATGCCTACGAGCTTTCTATATACTGGTTTACGCTTATTTACTTTCCCGTTGCTATTGTTACAATCACTAAAAAATACCAAAAACATTACTTTGCTTTCGTTACTCTTTTGTTACCGTTACCATCACTATCATATTACTTTGCTACTAAACACTTTGCTGCAGATACTAAGTTTCCAGGTGTGGTTGAATTGACAACTCAGCTGCTAATATTGTAGAATATTCTTTGGCTCCCCTTGTGTCGAATCAATAAATTTGGGTTGAATACTCTACCCTTGAAAGCTGTTGCGATGCCCTATACTTGTGGGTCATCAGTCATCAACAGGGAGGTAAACATGGTTGCTCCAGCAACACCGACATATCTGAAATGGTCAAAGACTCCTATGACATTCGACTAGTCTAATCACCCGCCGCATGTTGCCACCCATGGGAGGCAAGCATTGGTGGTCGACCCGGTCATTGGAGGCACCTGACTGACCAAAGTTTTGATGGATGGTGGCAGCGGATTGAACATCTTGTATGCTGAGACCCTCCGAGGGATGGGCATCCCGATGTCCAAGCTCAGTCAGAGTAACATGCGGTTTCACAGAGTTATACCGGGGAAGAAAGCAGATTCACTCGTCCAGATCACCCTTGACGTGGCTTTCGACGAATCAAAGAATTACCGGAAGGAAAAGTTGACATTTGAAGTCGTGGATTTTCACAGTGCCTATCATGCTATCCTGGGCAGATCTCCGTATGCCCGTTTCATGGCCCGACCATGTTATGTGTATCTCAAGCTCAAGATGCCTGGCCCGAGGGGCATGATTACAGTCACTGGTAATCTGCAGCGAGCAGAGGAGTGCTTCCAGAAGGGCTCAAAGATTGCCGATGAACAGATGGCAGCAATAGAATGGAAGAATACAAGAAGACATCAGATCCGAGTGATTTGTTGAGAGCTAAGAAGTCTGCTTCAGAGTCTGCATTTAAGTCATCCGGTGAAACGAAGCCAGTCCATATTCACCCGACTGATCCCAATGCTGCTCCGACTCATATATCAACAACACTCGACAGCAAATAGGAAGAAGCACTCATCTAGTTCCTCCATGAGAACTAGGACATCTTCGCATGGAAACCTTCTGACATGCCAGGTGTACCCAGAGGACTGGCTGAGCACAGTTTGTGAGTCGACCCAAAAGTGAAACCTGTTAAAGAGTAAATCCGATGGTCCGCCGTGGAGAAGAGAAAGGCAATTAGCAAGGAAGTGGCTTGGCTTCTGGCAGCTGAGTTCATCCGAGAGATTTACCACTCCGAGTGGCTCACCATCGTCGTCATGGTTCCCAAGAAAGATGATTCACTCTGTATGCGTATCGACTTCAAGCATATCAATCAGGCCTGCCCGAAGGATCATTTTCCTCTACCACGCATCATTCAAATAGTCGACTCGACTGCGGGATGTGAGCGACTGTCCTTTCTGGACGCATATTCCGGGTATTATCAGGTCTGACCGTATGGGCCCGATGAAATAAAGACAACCTTTATCACCCCATTCGGGTGCTTTTGCTATGTTACCATGCCCTTTGGTCTCAAGAATGCTGGTGCCACATTCATGCGCATGATACAGAAGTGCCTGCTCACTCAAATCACTAGGAATGTGGAAGCATACATGGATGACATCGTGGTTAAGTCACGTAAAGGTTCTGGCCTGCTGACTGACCTCGCTGAAACCTTTGCCAATCTGAGAAGATATGATATCAAGATTAACCCGTCTAAGTGTACATTCGGAGTTCCAGGTGGAAAGTTACTCGGTTTCCTTGTTTCCGAACGAGGTATTGATGCAAACCCAGAGAAAGTTGGCGCAATACTCCGAATGAAATGCCCTGTGCGCGTACACGACGTCCAGAAGCTTACTGGTTTCTTGGCCGCTCTGAGTCGGTTCATATCTCGTCTCGGTGAAAAGGCATCAACTCTTTACCGATTGATGAAGAAATCTGATAAGTTCGAGTGGACTCCTGAAGCTGACCCAGCGTTTGCAGAGCTCAAAACCCTGCTTTCCACCCAGCGGTGCTCGCTGCTCCAGTCAGCGAAGAGCCTTTACTGCTTTATATTGCAGCCACTAGACAAGTTTTCAGTATGGTACTCACGGTCGAGCGAGAAGAAGAAGGTAAAGCCTATAAAGTTCAACGCCCAGTATACTATATTTATGAAGTCTTAACTCCGTCCAAGCAAATATATCCGCATTATCAGAAGCTTGTCTATGGAATTTACTTGACTGCAAAGAAGGTAGCACATTATTTCTCAGATCACTCCATCACAGTCGTCAGCGACGCTCCGTTGTCAAAAATTCTGAACAACAGAGATGCAACTGGTCGAGTGGCAAAGTGGGCAATTGAACTCCTTCCGTTGGATATCACGTTTGAGGCAAAGAAAGCAATCAAATCCCAAGCAATAGCAGATTTCTGCGTTGAGTGGATTGAACAGCAACAACCGACCCAAGTCCAGTCGGAACATCGGACTATGTTCTTTGATGGATCCAAAATGTTGAGTGGCTCTGGTGCTGGGGTTGTTCTGGTGTCCCCGCGAGGCGAAAAACTCAGTTATGTCCTTCAGATTCACTTTGATTCCTCCAATAATGAGGCTGAGTATGAAGCTCTTTTGTATGGGTTGCGAATGACCATTTCACTCGGCGTCCGTCGCCTAATGGTCTTCGGTGACTCAGATTTGGTGGTTAATCAAGTAATGAAAGAGTGGGATGTCAGAAGCCCGGCTATGACTGGTTATTGGAATGCAGTTAGAAAGTTAGAAAAGAAGTTTGAAGGGTTAGAACTTCACCACATACCTCGACTGAAGAATCAGGCAACAAATGACCTAGCAAAGATAGGCTCCAAGCGAGAACCCATTCCCAGCAATGTGTTTTTGGAGCATCTTCACACACCATCAGTCCAAGAGGATCCCTTCACAGAAGAACCCCCACAGCCTAAGAGTTCTAGTGATCTGACTGAAGTTGAAGTCCCAGCCGTGGTCTGATACATGTCCGTCGTATCTACTTTTCCAAACACTTTTGCCCTTGTTTTGGACTCTAACTTGTATGATTTGAATGGAACTAATCCGGACTGACGCTGTTTTCAGCAGAATTGCCATGATGTTGTTTTATGTGCAGAAAACAAATATTCTCGGAATGACCTGAAACTCCATGGAACATCTTAGAAAAAACAATAAAAAATCCTCGCCAAATATGAAGACCAGGGGGCCCACATCCTTCTCACGAGGGTGGGGGGCGTGCCCCCTACCTCGTGGGCCCCCTGGAGACCCTCTGACACTAACTCCAACTCTTTATATTTGCTTTCGGAGAGAAAAAAAATCAGAGAGAAGAAATCATCGCGTTTTACGATACGAAGCCGCCGCCAAGCCCTAAAACCTCTCGGGAGGGCTGATTTGGAGTCCGTTCGGGGCTCCGGAGAGGGGGATTCGTCGCCGTCGTCATCATCAACCATCCTCCATCACCAATTTCATGATGCTCACCGCCATGCGTGAGTAATTCCATCGTAGGTTTGCTGGACGGTGATGGGTTGGATGAGATTTATCATGTAATCGAGTTAGTTTTGTTAGGGTTTGATCCCTAGTATCCATTATGTTCTGAGATTGATGTTGCTATGACTTTGCTATGCTTAATGCTTGTCACTAGGGCCCGAGTGCCATGATTTCAGATCTGAACCTATTATGTTTTCATGAATATATGTGAGTTCTTGATCCTATCTTGCAAGTCTATAGTCACCTACTATGTGTTATGATCCGGCAACCCCGAAGTGACAATAATCGGGACCACTCCCGGTGATGACCATAGTTTGAGGAGTTCATGTATTCACTATGTGCTAATGCTTTGTTCCGGTTCTCCATTAAAAGGAGGCCTTAATATCCCTAAGTTTCCAATAGGACCCCGCTGCCACGGGAGGGTAGGACAAAAGATGTCATGCAAGTTCTTTTCCATAAGCACGTATGACTATTTACGGAATACATGCCTACATTACATTGACGAACTGGAGCTAGTTCTGTGTCACCCTATGTTATGACTGTTACATGATGAACCGCATCCGGCATAATTATCCATCACTGATCCGGTGCCTACGAGTTTTCCATCTACTGGTTTACGCTTATTTACTTTCCCGCTGGTACTGTTTCAATCACTACAAAATACCAAAAATATTACTTTTGCTGTCTTTACTTTTGTTGCCGCTACCACCACTATCATATTACTTTGCTACTAAACACTTTGCTGCAGATACTAAGGTTCCAGGTCTGGTTGAATTGAAAACTCAGCTGCTAATACTTGAGAATATTCTTTGGCTCCCCTTGTGTCGAATCAATAAATTTGGGTTGAATACTCTACCCTCGAAAGCTGTTGCGATCCCCTATACTTGTGGGTTATCAAGACTAATTTCTGGCGCCGTTGCCGGGGGGCATCACTCTATTCTTTGAGTCACTTGGGATTTATATCTGCTTATCATTATGAAGAACTTGAGAGATCCAAAAACCAAGATCTATCCCTCAACTACGAGGGGAGGTAAGGAACTGCCATCTAGCTCCGCACTTGGTTCACCTTCTGTTATGAGTAAGCTAGCGACACCTACACCTGCTTCTGCTATTCGTTCTGATATGTCGCATGTTATTGATGATGCCACTTCTGCTATGCATGATACCTATGATGAAACTGCTTCTATGTCTGATACTACTGTGCCCCTTGGTGAATTTCTTGATGAACAAATTGCTAGGGCTAGAGAAAAAGAAATTATTGAATCTGAATACGATGATGATAGTGATGATGAAAACATGCCTGTTATTCCTAAAGGTTATCTTTTCGATAAGGAATCTTCTGCCGCTATTTTCGCTTGCAAGGATAGATATGAGCTTAAGAGGTTATTAATTAAATGGAACAAAGAATCACTTAGAGAGAAAATGAGACCCGATCCTGCTTTTGCTACTTCACCTATATGTGTTCCTGATAAAGATTATGAATTCTCTGTTGATCCTGATATAATCACTTTGGTTGAATCTGATCCGTTTTATGGCTATGAATCTAAAACTGTTGTGGCACATCTCACTAAGTTAAATGATATAGCTGCCCTGTTCACTAATGATGAGAGATCACGTTACCTCTATTTACTCAAAATATTTCCGTTCTCATTAAAGGGTGATGCTAAGATATGGTTTAATTCTCTTGATCCTGGTTGTGTGCCTAGTCCCCAGGATATGATTTATTACTTCTCTGCTAAATATTTCCCTGCTCATAAGAAACAAGCTACTTTGAGGGAAATATACAACTTCGTGCAAATTAAAGAAGAGAGTCTCCCACAAGCTTGGGGGAGGCTTCTCAAGTTACTTAATGCTTTGCCTGATCATCCTCTTAAGAAACCTGAAATACTTGATATCTTTTATAATGGACTAACCGATGCTTCCAGAGATTACCTGGATAGTTGTGCTGGTTCTCTTTTCAGGGAAAGAACACCAGACGAAGCTGAAATTCTATTGAATAATATGTTGACAAATGAAAATAATTGGGCACCTCATGAGCCACCTCCTGTGCCAGACCCAGAGCCAGCTCCTGCTCCAATTACTAAGTGTATTCCTAAACCAACTCTGAAGAAGAGAGGTGTTCTATTTCTCAGTCCCAATGATATGCAAGAGGCAAAGAAATCTATGAAAGAAAAAGGTATTAAAGCCGAAGACGTTAAGAATTTACCCCCTATTGAAGAAATACATGGTCTTAATTCACCGCCTGTTGAAGAAACTTATGATCTCAATTATTTATTTGTTGAAGAACCTCCTGATCCCAATATCCCGACACAGGTAGTAAAGGTAAATTCTCTCTATAAATATGATAAAGCTAAAGTTCCTCCTACTAAAATTGCTAGTCAGTGCTTGGATGAGTTTGATAACTTTATGTATAAGCAAGACGACTTCAATGCTTATTTTGGTAGACAATTAAAAGAAAATGCTTATATGATTAGATGCTTGGGTGATTACATGGCTGATATTAAAGGTGAACTTAAACTTGTTAGCAAACATGCTTCTATGGTTACCACTCAAGTAGAACAAGTACTTAAAGCTCAAAAAGAAGTGCTTGATGAAATGAATAGTAAGAAAAATGATTATGCTGTTAGAGTGGCTACTAGAACTAGTAGAATGACTCAGGAACCTTTGTATCCTGAAGGCCACCCTAAGAGAATCGAGCAAGATTCTCAGAGAAATAATAATGATGTTCCTAGTTCTTCTAAAAAGAAGAAAAAGAAAAATGATAGAACTATGCAAACTTCTAGTGAACCTATTGCTGAACCACCTGATAATCCAAATGATATATCTATGTCTGATGCTGAAACACAATCTGGTAATGAACATGAACCTAATGAAAATATTAATGCTGATGTTCATGATGATGCTCAACCTAGTAATAACAATGATGTAGAAATTGAACCTGCTGTTGATCTTGATAACCCACAATCAAAGAATCAACGTTATGATAAAAGAGACTTTGTTGCTAGGAAACATGGTAAAGAAAGAGAACCTTGGGTTCAGAAACCCATGCCTTTTCCTCCAAAACCATCCAAGAAAAAGGATGATGAGGATTTTGAGCGCTTTGCTGAAATGATTAGGCCTATATTTTTGCGTATGCGATTAACAGATGTGCTCAAAACAAATCCTTATGCTAAATATATGAAGGATATCATTACTAATAAAAGAAAGATACCGGAAGCTGAGATTTCCACCATGCTTGCTAATTATACTTTTAAGGGTGGAATACCAAAGAAACTTGGAGATCCCAGAGTACCTATATACCTTGCTCCAATAAAAGAAATTATATTAAAACTGCTTTATGTGATCTTGGAGCCGGTGTTAGTGTTATGCCTCTCTCTTTATATCATAGACTTGACCTGAATAAGTTGACACCTACTGAAATATCTTTGCAAATGGCTAATAAATCAACCGCTATACCTGTCGGTATTTGTGAGGATGTGCCTGTTGTGGCTGCAATACTTGGGTGATTATATGGCTAATATTAAAGGTGAACTTAAACTTGTTAGCAAACATGCTTCTATGGTTACCACTCAAGTAGAATAAGTACTTAAAGCTCAAAAAGAATTGCTCGATGAAATGAATAGTAAGAAAAATGATTATGCTGTTAAAGTGGCTACTAGAACTGGTAGAATGATTCAGGAACCTTTGTATCCTGAAGGCCACCCTAAGAGAATTGAGCAAGATTCTTAGAGAAATAAAATTGATGCACCTAGTTCTTCTAAAAAGAAGAAAAAGAAGAATGATAGAACCATGCAAACTTCTAGTGAACCTATTGCTGAACCACCCGATAATCCAAATGATATTTATATTTCTGATGCTGAAACACAATCTGGCAATGAACCTGAACCTAATGAAAATGTTAATGATGATGTTCATAATGATGCTCAACCTAGTAATGATAATGATGTAGAAATTGAACCTGCTGTTGATCTTGATAACCCACAATCAAAGAATCAATGTTATTATAAGAGAGACTTTGTTGCTAGGAAACATGTTAAAGAAAGAGAACCTTGGGTTCAGAAACCCATGCCTTTTCCTCCCAAACCATCCAAGAAAAAGGATGATGAGGATTTTGAGCGCTTTGCTGAAATGATTAGACCTATCTTTTTGCGTATGCGATTGACTGATATGCTCAAAATGAATCCTTATGCTAAGTACATGAAAGATATTGTTACAAATAAAAGAAAGATACCAGAAGCTGAAATTTCCACCATGCTTGCTAATTATATTTTTAAAGGTGGAATACCAAAGAAACTTGGAGATTCCGGAGTACCTACTATACCATGCTCCATTAAAAGAAACTATGTTAAAACTGCTTTATGTGATCTTGGAGCCAGTGTTAGTGTTATGCCTCTCTCTTTATATTGTAGACTTGACTTGAATAAGTTGACACCTACTGAAATATCTTTGCAAATGGCTGATAAATCAACTGCTATACCTGTCGGTATTTGTGAGGATGTGCCTGTTGTGGTTGCAAACGTTACTATATTAACGGACTTTGTTATTCTTGATATTCCCGAGGATGATAATATGTCTATTATTCTTGGAAGACCTTTTCTTAATACTGCAGGGGCTGTTATTGATTGCACCAAAGTCAATATCACTTTTCATGTTAATGGTACTGAGCATACGGTACACTTTCCGAGGAAACAACCTTAAGTTCATAGTATCAATTCTATCGGAAAAATCCCATCGATTATATTTGGAGGTTTTGAATTTCCTCTTCCTACTATCAAGAAGAAATATGATATACTTATTATAGGGGATGTGCATATCCCCGTTGAGGTAACTTAGTGTTATTCGAAATTTCTCCGATTTCATGATTATCGGAATGAGTTTGTTAACAAGACTTGATCAACCTTGTTAGTGGATTCTTTTTGATGTCCATGAGATGGATGAAACTAGAAACACAAACTTCTGTACCCACTCTATATTTTCTGTTATTTATATTAAATAAAGTAAAAATAGTATTTTTTTGTCTGTTATCTGCTTATCCGTGCAATATAAAAATAACCCGCAAATAAAAGTCCTCAGAATGACATGCCAATTTAATATGATTTTTTCGGGAATATTTGAGGATTTACTGTGCAAAAATCACCGCGGGAGGAGCTACCACCTGGCCACGAGGGTGGTGGGCGCGCCCCCCCTATAAGGAACGCCCCCCTGCCTCGTGGGCCCACGGTGGTCCTCCTCCACTTATCCCAGCACCCATCTTCTTCCTCTGTCTCACACAAACCCGAAAAACCAACTCAAGCATGAGTTCCAGCCACTTTTGCTGTGATTTTCGATCTCCTTGCTCAAAGCACCTCTCGCAAAACTGCTTGTGGAGATTGTTCCTTGGTATGTGACTCCTCCATTGGTCCAATTAGTTTTTGTTCTAGTGCTTTATTCATTGCAAATTTGTGCTGCATAGGTGACCATGTTCTTGAGCTTGCATGTCAAATTTATATGGTTCCAAGTAGTTTTGATGCTTGATATAGGCTCTAGGAACTTGTAGGAGTAGTTGCTATCAGTTTTATTGAGTTTGGTTACTTTTATTTTGAAGTTACTAAAAAAATTTCAGAATTTTTCAGAGATAAACAATATGTTTAGGAAGATGTTCCAAGGTGGTTCCTCCAAGAAGCAAGGACCCAGGATTGCTATGCGCGATGCTGATGAGGATCCACCAAGAGACGCTCCAGTACGGCCTTGCGAATGGCCGTCGGAAAATTTTATGGACCGTGCGGGAATTAAAGAAGAATTCAAAGCATATTTGCGCAATGCCGGTCTTGAGGATTTTGAGGCTAACAAATGCCCCCAGTATCATGATCTCACAAGTTCATTTGTGAGGAGGTTTGAGTATTCATCTTCGCGTTATTCTCCTTCAGTCATGTTTGATCTTTATGACAAATCCTATACCATGGACTTAGAGGATTTCACTTCTGCTTGTAAACTTCCATCATGGGGTAGTGTTAGGGATCCCCCTAAATCTGAATTTAGAAACTTTCTTGCTAGTATAATTGTGGGGGAATCTAGAGATATAACGCAGGCTACAATAGGGAGCATTCACTTTCCTGCTATACATTATTTTGCTCTCTTCATCGGTAGATGCATAAATGCTAAGGATGAAGCATGTCACATGTGTGTCCCTGATCTTAGCATTCTTAGGAGTGCTGTGTTAGGAGACCAATCTTATCATATGGGAGCCATTGTAGCTCGTAGGTTGCATCATAATAGACATAATGTAGATTTCCTTCGAGGGATTTTTGCAACCCGCTTAGCTCATTTTCTTGAAATAGACATTCGTGAGGGTGATACAGAGTTGCCCCCTGCATATTTACATTATGACTCTATGGCTTCACACCAGTTCGTCGAGAGGTCTGAATCACCTCTCTTATACCGCTTAATTTTTGATAAACGATGTGTTTTCTGTATTACTCTCCCTGCTCCTGCCTTCTTTGATTCACAGGCAAAAGGAAGATATGTTATTACCAGAGAGGAGGTAGAAGAGTACGAGAGGAGAGCGGAGGCAGCTCGACTCCACGCTGCAGCTCAGCAGGCGATAACCGCTGCACATCAGTATGATCCCAACTATCCTTCCTCATCACAGTACGACCCCAACAACTATTATTATGGATATCCGCCAGGCTAGCCGTGGCCATAGACCAACTTAGGCCAAAAGCCTAAGCTTGGGGGAGTATGTATTTCCCACCGACATTACATTTATATTCACACACACTCATTGCTAGATGTCGGTGCTCATACTTTTTCATTGTATTATCCATGCTAGTTTATTTTCTTTTTCCTGCTTTCTTCTGGTGTGTTTAATAAACCTTAAGAAAACCAAAAAAATAGTTGTAGCTTTTAATTCATTTACTTTCCATGCATGTAGTAGTAATAATTAAAAAAGAAAACCCAAAAATATTTCCAGTTCTTCTTTTGCTTGTTGGGAGCTTTCTCGTGTAAATAGTTTTATTTCTTTTCTTTTCTTTGGGGGTTAGTAGGATAAGACCATAATTAAATTGTTGAAGTGGCTCTTATATGCATTATTTTTGAATTAACCAAAGAGCCCATATTTCCTTGTCTTCTCCTATTTATTGAATGCTCGCAGATTCCAGCTTAGTCCCATGCACGTGCACTCTTATTATTATTCACACCGTTCGGTCGTGCAAGTGAAAGGCAATTATGATGATATATGATGGACTGACTGAGATGAGAAAAGCTGGTATGAACTCAACCTCTTTTGTTTTTGTAAATATGATGAGTCCCGCGTTCTTGATTCAGTTTTATGAATAAACATGTTTGCAATGACAATTAGAGATCGTAGTTGCTTGTGCCATGCTTGATTAGCTATGAGTTATAATGATTTACCTTGTGTGACAACATGCTATTAAGATGGTTATGGTGTGGTATGATGGGGTGGTATCCTCCTTTGAATGATTTAAGTGACTTGACTTGGCACATGTTCACGCATGTAGTTGAAACAAATCAACATAGCCTTCACGATATTTATGTTCATGGTGGATTATATCCTACCCATGCTTGCATCCAATGTTTATTAATTTTAATACATGTACATGGCTGTTGTCGCTCTCTAGTTGGTCGCTTCCCAGTCTTTTGCTAGCCTTCACCTGTACTAAGCGGGAATACTGCTTGTGCATCCAATCCCTTAAACCCCGAAGTTATTCCAGACGAGTCCACTATACCTTCCTATATGCGGTATCTACCTGCCGTTCCAAGTAAATTTGTATGTGCCAAACTCTAAACCTTCAAATAATCATTCTGTTTTGTATGCTCGAATAGCTCATGTATCAACTAGGGCTGCCTGTATCTTCCATGCTAGGCGGGTTATTCTCAAGAGGAGTGGACTCCGCTCCTCACTCACGAGAAAATGGCTGGTCACCGTGCCGGGGTCGCTGATCCACGGACACCTATGGGACCGGCGGACCGGGTCCCTTTTGGTTCGGCGGGGGGCGGAGGTCGCGCAAAGAGCAGATCGAGGCGGAGCACGCGGGCGGTTGGTCGTGCGAAGAGCAAATCGAGGCGAAGCACGCGAGCGATTTACCCAGGTTCGGGCCGCACGAATGCGTAAAACCCTACTCCTGCTTTTGTGGATTGTATTGATTTCTAGCTCGGGAGCGCGGAGTGCTACAGTATGCACCGGCGGCTAGCGAGACCGAGCGTGCGTGTGTGGAAGTGGCTCCCCCCTCCCTCCGTTGCACTCGGGCCTCCTTTTATATGCTCAAGGGGTTACCGACATAGAGCAACGGGGGTCAAGGGCAAAAATGGAAAGGTGCCGTAGTAGGGGCAGCTAGGTGCTGTAGCAGGCATAGCTACCTGCTACAGTGCTATCGTACCTAACCCTGACGGCAGGGGACAAGGGCATTAAATGCCCGTCTGTGTCGCCTAAACAGTACCGAAAGAGGCTTGCTAGGGACGCCACCGCTAGCCACGGTGGTTATCTTGTCAGCGCCTGCTTGCCACTGCGCACCCCTCGCTGCGCGGCCTCCCGCCGCGTGCGCTTGGGAGGGGCCCCAGAGCGACACGTGGGCGGGTGTGCTGGAGCGTGGGCACGAAGTGGGGGCTTCCCGCGGCAAACTCCTTGCCGCGGTCGTCGTCTTGTCGTGTCCGGGAGCTTGTCGCTCACCGGGCCTTGCCGGGGCGCGTAGCACGCCGTGGCGAGTTCCTTGAAATGCCTCGAGTGGACTTCCCGGCAAGCTCCTCTTGCCGGGGTCTCGGGGTGCCTTTGATAGCCTTCCCGGCAAGCTCCTCTTGCCGGGGCCTTGGTTTGCCTTCCCGGCAAGCTCCTCTTGCCGGGGCCTTGTTTTGAGTACTTTGTTCTTGAATGGTCTTTGAAGTAGCCGCGGAGGGTCTTGGCGGTCACCCGGCAAGCCTTGCCGCGGGGATGCTGCGACTGCCCGTGCACAAGTTCGGGGTACTAGGGTACCCCTACTCTAGTACACCGACAGGAGCCCCCGGGCCTGGGCCAGACACGGTGCCGAGCGCTGTTGGGCCAGGCCCAAAACAGTGCACGGGCACGCGCGGCCTAGGTCACGCCGCAGACCTCTCCGCTTCCACCGCGCCCTCCCCGAACGGCACGCGTTGAATGCGGCGTCGTGGGGAGGTCGTGGGGGTTCCTTTTCTCGAAATGTGGAACGTCCGCCCCCCCCCTTTAAAGCAGGGGAAACAGGGGCAGTTGGCCCATCTCGCCCGTTGCCGTTCCCAATCTCAGAAATCTCCGCCGCTCCTCGCCTCCCCAAAAAGAGAGAGAGAGAGAGCAGCGCTCCGCCCCCCATCGCCACTAGCACCACCAACGCCGTCGACCTCCTCCACTACTTCCGCCATGGCTCCAAAAGCCGACAAGGGGAAGACCGTGAAGACGACCGAGGCGCAGCGGCTCGCGGCGCTGCGGAAGGAGCGGTCCGTTTTCCCCCCCAAGCTCGGCGCGAAGGAGCTGAGGGAGAACTACTCTCTGTTCTGGTCGGCGGAGACGCGCGCGCATCCGCGCACAAAGGTACTCCCCGCCGCCGCTTGCAAGGAGGCTCCGACTGGATACCCTTCTTCGCATTGTTTCTTCTACTGCGGGCTCTGCCCGCCTTTCTCTGATTTCTTCTGCGACATCATGAACACCTATGGATTCCACCTCCTCGACTTCACCCCCAATGCCGTCCTGACAATGGCAGTTTTCGCACATCTGTGCGAAAACTTTGTCGGAGTCCTTCCCAACGTAGCCCTCTTCCGCCACTTTTTCATACCCCGAGTAGAGAGAGGAGAGCCTCTATCCGGCGGAATCGCCTGGATCTCAAGGGCCGGCAAGAAGGAGACCTATCTGGAGGGAGAGTTCCGCGGCAAGTGGGAGGAGTGGAGGGCGGATTGGTGCTGGATTGTCGAAGAGGATCCGCAGCCATTCACCACCCGGCGCCAAACCCAGTAGTACGCGGCAGCGATTGGAGCGACTGGCCCCGGAGGACGACAGGCTGAGAATGCTGCCACCAGGATCCTGCGCCTCAGGCTTGCCGGGCTTACTGTTGGCGCTGTTGGCGCAGACTTCCTTCGCCGCCGCATCGCCCCCCTGCAGGAACGGGGGAGGCCCACTTGGGAGTTCAAGAACGCGGCAGATATCATGAGGCTGCGGCCGGGCCTCAACTACAACTTCACAGTCCTGGAGCTCAACGCGATGCTGCAGGAGCTGTTCAAATATGACCCCCAGCATCCCGAGGTGTTCAGGTTGCCGGGGGGCGTCGTGCCTTTGTGCAACAATTCCGCGCTCGACCGCATCCGTGCAATGATGCCGGAATGCGACTCGCACGGGATTGTGCCAACTTGGCAGGAGCCTGACGACGAGGTCGTGCAGCAGTTTTTCGACGACTTGGTGGAAGTGGCAGTCCCTCGACGAGAAGGACGGCTCACCCGCGACACCACTGACGCGGAGATGGCGCGCATCGCCACCAGGCTGGAGGAGGCGGCGGCAGCCGCAGCCGCGGGCGAGTTTGGGTTCACCGGAGGAGGCACGATGCAGCAGAAGCGGCAAGCCGTGCCGAGCGAGGGGAGCCTGCCGGCAAGAAGGCTTGCCGGGCGTGACGCCGAGCCGAGCGAGCCCGCCAAGGACACGAGCGGCTCGTTGCAAATCGACTCTTCTTCCACCTCGTCTTCAGACAGCCCACCAGAAGCAGAGCCTCCATCCCCACCAAGAAGGCGCTCGCAAGGTTGGTGATGTGGCGGAGCGGCAAGCGGGCCAACAGTCGCCACGCCGCGTGACACGCTCGACCACGGCAAACACCGTTGCCGCGGGAGCGCCTCATGCTACGACGGCACTGGAGCGGAGTCTAGCCGGACCACCGCTTCAGTCCCTGCCGCTACTCACGCCGCGCCGACAGCCGGAGCAGGGTCGTCTCAGACCACCGCCACTGCTCCCGCCAAGCGGCCAAGGGAAGCTTCTCCTCCGCCTCCTCGTGCCGGGCGCGGGCCAGGCTTCGACTTCTTCGCGTTAAGCTCCGACGAGGAAGAAGAGGGAGAGTAAGCTTCTCTCGTTGTACTTGAATTTCTCCAACCCTTGCTGTTGGTCTTGTATCTCACTTGCCCTTCCCTGAATTTGTTCCTCTTTAGGACTCTGGCCCAGAGAGCGGCAAAGAGAGCTAAGGCCCCGGCGATCACCATCGAGGACGAGCCCCCTGTGACAACGGGTGGCGCGCCCGAGATAACCTTGCCGGAGCTGGCGACTTTCCTCCATGGCAGCCCCCAGCGTAAGTGTGTGATTTACTTCCCGCCGCGAGGCGCACTTGGGTACTCATCTTTGCTGTTATCTGCTTGTTGACTTGTGTAGGAGCCGAGCAGCCCCACCAGGAGCCAAGGGAGAATTCTCCGACGAGGGAAAATTTCCTGAGAAGGGAGGGCTCTCCGGCAAGGGAAGGCTTCCCGGTAATGGAGAAGTCTCCGGCAAGGGAGGGCTCTCCGGCGAGGGACAGCGTCAGCGGCCCTCCGACAGCGGAGACCACGACCGCAGAGCTGGGCGCAGGTACTCCTCTTGCCTCGCAACTTCTCTCGGGTTCTTCTTCCTTTGATCTTTTTGAATTTTTGCTGGATTTTACTTGATTCTTCTCCCCTTGCCGGCTGTCAGACCCACCTGCTGCGGAGCGGATGGAGACCGAGGTCGCGCCGAGGACGTAGCCGGCGCGGGTGATCCCGCCGGCGCCGAGGCCGCCAAGGCTGGGCGCCGCGGCGACTGGCGAGGGATCTGGCGATCGTACTGACGGCCCAGAGGCCGCAGGAGCGCCAGGCGCGCACCGACCGCCGACCCGTCCGCCGAAGCCGCAGCGCCAAGCACCGAGGAGCCCCAGCCGGGCGTTTACTTGAAAGCCGGCGAAGGCGTCTTCATCAACCTCCCCTGGGCGTCAAGCTCCAGGGCGCCGGTCGAGGGGGAACCTTCGACGGAGAAGTGCTTGCCTCCGCGGGACTGAAGCTGGCCGACGCGCCAAACAGCAGCAGCAACGAGCCCGAAGAAGAGCGGCTGCTGCGCAGGTTGATGTCGCTCTACCGCGCGCGACAAGCCAAGCTGGAGTCCCGCGAGGCGCTTGTCGCGAAGGCGGGAGCGACATCGAAAGGCGCGCGGAGGAGCTCGGGGGTTTCCACCGGGAAGCCGTCTGATCCCTGGTGGAGGAGCGGGAGCAGCTCGCTGAAGCGCGGAAGGCCTTCCTCCTAGAGAAGGCCAAGGCTGAGGAGCTGCAGCGACTTGCCGCTGTGAGCTAGCGCGGAGGAGGGGCGAGCTGGCGCAGCGGAAGGTCAACTCGACGCCCACGAGGAGGAGCTTGCCGCGCGCGAGGAGAAGCTTGGCGGAGCCCTCAAGCAAGCGGAGGACGCTGCCGCCGCCGAGGCCGCCAAGGGGAGTTGAAGACGAGGGTGGCGCGGCTGGAGGCCGATCTCTCCGAGAAGGGCAAGGAGCTCAGCACCGCCAAGGTCTCCAACTCCGCTCTTGAGTCGAAGCTGGTCGCTTTGACCAAGGCGCTGGACGGCGCCAAGGAGCAGGAGGCGACCCTGAAGAAGGAGATCGAAGCCGACAAGGCGTTGCTGGAGAGTGCTGCCACCACCCAAAACGCCTTTAGGGATACGGTGGAGCACTGGACGGAGAGCCTCGTGAACGCCGCCGGGGACATCGACAAGGAGCTGGCGCAGCTGGGGGTGGAGGACTTCGGGTACCTCCGACGAGAACCTCCAACCTAGCGCCAAGCTCACTATGTTCTTCCAAGGCGTGGCGACGGCGCTCCAGCGGCTCCGGGATAGGATCCCGAAGCAGCTGGCCGACGAGTCGCGCGAGATCTGTGCGGGAGCCCTTCAGAAGGTGTTGATGAAGGTGGCCTTCCGCAATCCAGGCCTCCGCCTCACAACGTCCTCAGACCCTTGCCGCCTGATATCGATCAGGAGGAGCTCAAGGCCCTTGTCGCACCCATTGTGGACAAGGTGGGCGGGATCAAGAGGGTTGAGGGCGACCGCGTTGACTAGGCCGTCTGCTTCCTTCTTTCCTTGTCGCTGCTAGCTATGTCATAGAAAGCATTGTTAGAGCTGCGACAAGCTATTTGTAATATAACTTTCTTATGGGTAGTGATTGCTAGGTTATTCCCCTTTACTGATTCCTTGCCTTGTATGCTTTTACCCTACGCTTTTAGGGAACTTGCCGGTGCAGGCACCTGAGCCGCGAGCGCTGAGTGCGGGACGTCAGCAGCCTGCTGGCGGTGCCGCTACCGGCAAGAAACCTTGTCGCAGCTAGCTGCAGCTAACTTAAATTGTTGAGCGGGCTCGAAGCAAAGTTAAGGGCGCGGCTAGTTAAGCAACTAGTCGCAGCTCACTTACGTTGTTGAGCAGGCTCGAAACAATGCAAGGGCGCGGCTAGTTTAAGCACTAGCCGCAGCTCACCTAATGTTGAGCGAGCTCGAAACAACGCAAGGCGGCAGCTAGCTACGAGTTCGGCTCCTCCGCGCACGGTTTTCCATACAAAGTGAGGCCGTTCAGGGGAGATAACTTAAAAAATTGAAAATCTGGTTGCTCAAACTTCGGCAACTTATCTTTTCTGTTGTTTGCTTCCCGGCAAGGCAGAACTCTCGAACGACGACGCCTGGTCCATACCATCATCTTCTCCTTTCCCTCCCCCGGCAAACTTGTGCGCGAGGGAGCCTTCCTTTCTTGATTGCCATGCATTTTTGCCGACAGCTTTTGTCCGTCTTCTCGGTGAATACGCTTCAATTTCACACCGTTGAGTCTTCTTCTGTACAGTGTCTTGTCGACAAACTGGTACATACTTGACTGCCGGGCTACTCTTTCCGCTTCTTCTTGCTCTTCGGGAAGTTCTCCTGTCTGAAGGAGGCGGACAATTTGCTGCGCCCATGCTGGAGCTTGTGGCTCGACAACAAGGACTAAAGGCAAATTCTGCGGCTGCGGGAACGCCGCTTCTACGGCGAGAACCTGCGGGTCTGCCGGAGCGTGACGTTCCCCGGCAAGCTTGCCGGAGCAAAACTTGTCAGCGAGTGCAACGATTGCAACGTTACTCCCTTTACTTGATTCTCCCTTTGTATGTTTTTGCCCTACGCTTGTAGGGAACTTGCCGGTGCGGGCACCTGAGCCGTGAGCGCTGAGTGCGGAACGTCAGCAGCCTACCGGCGGTGCCGCTACCGGCAAGAAACCTTGTCGCAACTAGCTGCAGCTAACTTAAGTTGCTGAGCGGGCTCGAAGCAAAGTAAGGCGCGGCTAGTTAAGCAACTAGCCGCAGCTCACTTACGTTGTTGAGCAGGCTCGAAACAATGCAAGGGCGCGGCTAGTTAAGCAACTAGCCGCAGCTCACTTAATGTTGTTGAGCGAGCTCGAAACAACGCAAGGGCGCAGCTAGCTACGAGTCGGCTCCTCCGCGCACAGGTTTCCCATACAAAGGGTGGTCGTTTAAGGGAGATAACTCAAAGTTTTAAAAGATTCAATTGCTCAAACTTTGGCAACTTATCTTCGGCCGTCGGCGCGGACGAAGCAGTTGCCTCCGAAACTTTCTTCTTCGGCGGCATGTTGTGAAGATGATGGAGATCTAGCTCGCGAAAACGCCGGATCTGAAGACGATGAAAATCTAACCCGCGAGAACGCCGGATCTGGTTCGCACAACTTCGACGCCCCCTACCTGGCGCGCCAGAGATGCCGGGGTTGCTGATCCACGGACACCTATGGGACCGGCGGACCGGGTCCCTTTTGGTTCGGCGGGGGGCGGAGGTTCGCGCAAAGAGCAGATCGAGGCGGAGCACGCGGGCGATTGGTCGTGCAAAGAGTAAACCAAGGCGAAGCACGCGAATGATTTACCCAGGTTCGGGCCGCACGGATGCGTAAAACCCTACTCCTGCTTTGTGGATTGTATTGCTTTCTAGCTCAGGAGCGTGGAGTGCTACAGTACTCTCCGGCCGCTAACGAGACCTTGCATGTGTGTATGAGAATGGCCGTCCCCCCCTCCCGTTGCACTCGGGCCTCCTTTTATATGATCAAGGGGTTACCGACATAGAGCAACGGGGGTCAGGGGAAAAAATGGGAAGGTGCCGTAGTAGGGGCAGCTAGGTGTTGTAGCAGGCACAGCTACCTGCTACAGTGCTATCGTACCTAACCCTGACGGCAGGGGACAAGGGCATTAAATGCCCGTCTGTGTCGCCTAAACAGTACCGAAAGAGGCTTGCTAGGGACGCCACCGCTAGCCACGGTGGTTATCTTGTCAGCGCCTGCTTGCCACTGCGCACCCCTCGCTGCGCGGCCCTCCCGCCGCGTGCGCTTGGGAGGGGCCCCAGAGCGACACGTGGGCGGGTGTGCTGGAGCGTGGGCACGAAGGGCGGTTCCCGCGGCAAACTCCTTGCCGCGGTCGTCGTCTTGTCGTGTCCCGGGAGCTTGTCGCTCACCGGGCCTTGCCGGGGCGCGTAGCGCGCCGCGGCAAGTTCCTTGAAATGCCTCGAGTGGACTTCCCGGCAAGCTCCTCTTGCCGGGGTCTCGAGGTGCTTTGATAGCCTTCCCGGCAAGCTCCTCTTGCCGGGGCCTTGGTTTGCCTTCCCGGCAAGCTCCTCTTGCCGGGGCCTTGTTTTGAGTACTTTGTTCTTGAATGGTCTTCAAAGTAGCCGCGGAGGGTCTTGGCGGTCACCCGGCAAGCCTTGCCCGGGGATGGCTGCGACTGCCCGTGCACAAGTTCGGGATACTAGGGTACCCCTACTCTAGTACACCGACACACCGGGATGCCCAGTCCCATGCTTTATGCAAACTAAATCAAAATAATTGCGAAACAAAACTCCCCTTGGGACTGCTGATAGTTGGAGGCACTCGTTGTTTCGAGCAAGCCATGGATTGATGTTTGTTGGTGAAGGGGGAGTATAAACTTTACCATTCTATTTGGGGACCGCCTATAATGTGTGTAGCATGGAAGATATCGCCATCTCTTGGTTGTTATGTTGACAATGAAAGTATACCTCTCAAAATATTAATTATCTCTATTTCAAAACCGAGCTCTGGCACCTCTACAAATCCCTGCTTCCCTCTGCGAAGGGCCTATCCATTTACTTTTATGTTGAGTCATCACCCTCTTATTAAAAGCACTAGCTGGAGAGCGCAGCTGTCATTTGCATTCATCACTGTTAATTTATATTGGGTGTGACTATGATTGGATCTCTTTTACCATGAATTACAATGTCTAGTCAGTCCTTGATCTTTAAAGGTGCTCTGCATTTATGTTTTGCGGTCTTAGAAAGGGCTAGCGAGATACCGTCTTGTTATATCATATTATAATTGTTTTGAGAAAGTTTTGTCATCCGAGATTTATTATTATGTCTTGCTAGTTGATTATGCTATTGATATGAGTAATTATGAGACCTGAGAATTATTGCAAATGTGGTTAGTTATAATCTTTGCTGAAAACTTGAATGCTAAACTTGACATATTTACAACAGCAAGAGCAAACAAAGTTTGTAAAAGTTTTTCTTTATTTCTTTCAGTTTGTCAACTGAATTGCTTGAGGACAAGCAAGGGTTTAAGCTTGGGGGAGTTGATACGTCTCCGTCGTATCTACTTTTCCAAACACTTTTGCCCTTGTTTTGGACTCTAACTTGTATGATTTGAATGGAACTAACCCGGACTGACGCTGTTTTTAGCAGAATTGCCATGATGTTGTTTTATGTGCAGAAAACAAAAGTTCTCGGAATGACCTGAAACTCCACGGAATACCTTACAATAAATAATAAAAAATCCTCGCAAAAGATGAAGACCAGGGGGCCCACACTCTGCTTACGAGGGTTGCCCCCTACCTCGTGGGCCCCCTAGAGACTTCCCGACTCCAACTCCAACTCTATATATCTGCTTTTGGGGAGAAAAAAATAGAGGAGAAGAAATCATCACGTTTTACGATACGGAGCCGCCGCCAAGCCGTAAAACCTCTCGGGAGGGTTGATCTGGAGTCCGTTCGGGGCTCTGGAGAGGGGGATTCGTTGCCGTCGTCATCATCAACCATCCTCCATCACCAATTTCATGATACTCACCGCTGTGCGTGAGTAATTCCATCGTAGGCTTGCTGGACGGTGATGGGTTGGATGAGATTTATCATGTAATCGAGTTAGTTTTGTTAGGGTTTGATCCCTAGTATCCATTATGTTATGCGATTGATGTTGCTATGACTTTGCTATGCTTAATGCTTGTCACTAGGGCCCGAGTGCCATGATTTCAGATCTGAACCTATTATGTTTTCATGAATATATGTGATTTCTTGATCCTATCTTGCAAGTCTATAGTCACCTACTATGTGTTATGATCCGGCAACCCCGAAGTGACAATAATCGGGACCACTCCCGGTGATGACCATAGTTTGAGGAGTTCATGTATTCACTATGTGCTAATGCTTTGTTCCGGTTCTCTATTAAAAGGAGGCCTTAATATCCCTAAGTTTCCAATAGGACCCCGCTGCCACGGGAGGGTAGGACAAAAGATGTCATGCAAGTTCTTTTCCATAAGCACGTATGACTATTTACGAAATACATGCCTACATTACATTGACGAACTGGAGCTAGTTCTGTGTCACCCTATGTTATGACTGTTACATGATGAACCGCATACGACATAATTATCCATCACTGATCCGGTGCCTACGAGTTTTCCATCTACTAGTTTACGCTTATTTACTTTCCCACTGCTACTGTTACAATCACTACAAAATACCAAAAATATTACTTTTGCTGTCTTTACTTTTGTTGTCGCTACCACCACTATCATATTACTTTGCTATTAAACACTTCGCTGCAGATACTAAGGTTGAGGTGTGGTTGAATTGACAACTCAGCTGGTAATACTTGAGAATATTCTTTGGCTCCCCTTGTGTCGAATCAATAAATTTGGGTTGAATACTCTACCCTCTAAAGCTGTTGCGATCCCCTATACTTGTGGGTTATCATGGTCGACTTAGTCATGGAGGTTATAGTCATCATTCCCGACTAGACAGTGCCGTATATTGCGTATATTCTCAGAAAGGAACTTCCAGAAGATGAAGATGAAGCAAGACAGATCGTCCATCAATCCAAAGCCTTCACTGTAATCAGTGGTCGACTGTACAGGGAAAGTGTGAATGGAGTTGCCCAGCGATGCATTACCCCAGAAGAAGGTCGAATGATCCTATATCCACTCAGGGACCTGTGGTCACCATGCGTCCTCTCGGACAATCGTGGCCAAAGCATACCGAGCAGGTTTTTTCTGGCCACGAGCCAACGAGATGGCAAAAGAAATAGTTTTCAAGTGCGAGGGCTACCAGTTCTACTCCAACATGTCTCACAAGCCCGCTTCAGCTTTGAAGACTATTCCACTCGTCTGGCCGTTTGCTGTTTGGGGGCTGGATATGGTCGGGCCCTTAAGGACTAGCGGAAGTGGTTTCACTCACCTGCTTGTTGCAGTCGACAAGTTCACTAAATGGATTGAAGCCAAGCCCATCAAGAGCCTTGATTCTAGTACTACCACCACTTTTATCAGAGGGATAACTTTCAGATATGGAGTCCCACACAACATCATCACAGACAATGGATCAAACTTTGATTCAGATGAGTTCAGAGCTTTCTATTCCTCCCAAGGTACTCGGGTCGACTATGTCTCGGTCGCTCACCCGTAGTCGAATGGACAAGGAGAGAGAGCAAATGGATTGATTCTCCAAGGGTTGAATCCCAGGCTAATGCGCGACCTCAACATGCGGCTGGGGACTAGGTAGATGAGTTACCGTCAGTACTATGGGGGTCTGAGAACAACACCAAATCAGCCGACTGGCCGAACTCCCTTCTTCCTGGTTTATGGAGCCGAGGCCGTGCTGTCGACTGATTTGCTCCATAATGCCCCACGGGTGGAGCTCTTCTCAGAAGCAGAAGCTGAACAAGCTCGTCACAACACTGATGATCTTTTAGAAGAAGACAGAGATGGCCCTGATCAGGTCGACCATATATCAGCAAGACCTCTGTCGATTCCATGCTAGGAATGTAAGAGGTCGAGCGTTTCAAGAGGGGGACCTGGTTCTCCGAGTGGATCAGCAATGTACACACAAGCTTGCTCCCACCTGGGAAGGCCCCTTCATCATCACCAAAGTACTCCACAACGGTGCATATTACCTGTACGATGTGGAACACAAGAAAGACGAGCCACAAGCTTGGGATGCAGAACTTCTCCGCCATTTTAACACTTGAACAGCCAGACTGTCAAGATGTAATAAAAAGTACCTTTCGGTTTCTTTATCAAAGACATGGTTTTACAGTCTCCTGAATGATTGTTATTACTTATACATATATTCAAAAACCCCAGTGGGTGGCTTAGCCGCGAATCTGATTTGCCTAAGTTTCGAAAACAAAATCCTTCCGAGTGAAGAACAAGCCTTTCACTCGGGGGCTTACCTGCGAATCCGATTCGCCTAAGTTTAAAAATCCTACCGAGTGGAGAGAAACCCTCCCACTCGGGGGCTTAGCTGCAGTCCAGTACTCGCCTAAGTTTAAAAAATCCTACCGAGTGGAGAGCAACCCTCCCACTCGGGGGCTTAGCTGCAGTCCAGTACTCGCCTAAGTTTAAAAAATCCTACCGAGTTGAGAGCAACCCTCCCACTCGGGGGCTTAGCTGCAGTCCGATACTCGCCTAATTGTAAAAAATCCTACCGAGTGGAGAGCAACCCTCCTGCTCGGGGGCTTAGCTGCAGTCCAGTACTCGACTAAGTTTCAAATATCCTACCGAGTGGAGAGCAACCCTCCCACTCGGGGGCTTAGCTGCAGTCCAGTACTCACCTAAGTTTAAAAAACCTATCGAGTGGAGAGTGAGGGAGTCCTGGATTAGGGGGTCTCCGGACAGCCGGACTATATCCTTTGGCCGAATAGTTGGACTATGAAGATACAAGATTGAAGACTTCGTCTCATGTCCGGATGGGACTCTACTTGGCGTGGAAGGCAAGCTAGGCAATACGGATATGGATATCTCCTCCTTTGTAACCGACCTTGTGTAACCCTAACCCTCTCCGGTGTCTATATAAACCGAGGGGTTTTTAGTCCGTAGGACAACAACCATAACATACAATCATACCATAGGCTAGCTTCTAGGGTTTAGCCTCTCTGATCTCGCGGTAGATCTACTCTTGTACTATCCATATCATCAATATTAATCAAGCAGGACGTAGGGTTTTACCTCCATCAAGAGGGCCCGTACCTAGGTAAAACATCGTGTCCCCTGCCTCCTGTTACCATCCGGCCTAGACGCACAGTTCAGGACTCCCTACCCGAGATCCGCCGGTTTTGACACCGACATTGGTGCTTTCATTGAGAGTTCCGCTGTGCCATCGCCACCAGGAAGGATGTCCCATCCCGTCTTTAAAGACGGCACTATTGCTGAGGGAGCTTTGGCTATCGGCCAAACTCTCCAACTAGGTGGTTTTCTCATGACCGCCTGTTCGGCCGCTGCGCCGACGACGATGACTTCTTGGGTCATCAAAAGCAATCTTCACGTCAACTCGGAACTCGCCGAGCAGTTAGATCCAATGGAGCTCTCTTTCCTAAACGAGCTCTTGGATCGCATTGCCGCCCTGTGAGTCGCTACAGACTACGATCAGATTGGGCCTAAACCCGTTCTGAGAGAGATCAACTCTCCCTAGGTCACCCATCACGTTGCAGTGGTGGAGGAACAATGCGGCAACCCTTCATCTATTTTAAGGACTAGCTATGTCCAGATTCCCGATCCCTCCAAGCCGGATACCCGCGGAGGGGAGGACGTCACTCAAGGCCTGAACCTAGAATCAGCCAGCGGGCTAGATTTATCAGAAAACATCCAAGAATCCAAACTTTCGAGTTCGGAAACTCCTTGGCCCCTGAGTCTCAGATTGGGTGAGGATTCGGATTCAATTCCACCCACCCACCCAAACATACGCGATCTATCCCAAATTAGGCAAGAGCCCGAAGAAACAGTACACCATTACTGGGCCAGATTCCTCCTGGTCATGAACAGGATAAAGGACTGCCACAAGGAAAACGCAATTTCATTCTTCTGCAATAATTGCACGGACAAGGGAATCCTCAACACCATAAGTCGTTGCGAAATTACACGCTTTGCCGACCTGGTGTCCATAGTACGAAAGTACTGTGCCATGGAAAGCGCCTGGAAAACTGAAATAGAATTTTGGGATAATCCGGCCCTGAATACAAACCCAGTCCGAAATAAAAGGGTGCACTATCACAATACACCTGGGTTAACTACCAAAAAGCAAAAGCCCTCTATGGGGCAAGGAACCGTACTGGAGGGATGGCTCAACAGACCCTGCAAAATTCATAGTACAGTGGATGCAATACCAACGCACAACCTTAGAGCATGTTGGATACTCCAGCAGGTGGCCAAAAGTGGTGAGGATCTACTCCTCCCAAAAACCACAGAACACCATCCCGTGGACAACAATACGGTGTTAACGGTCTTTGAGACCTTCACGTCAAATAATAGATGCAAGCGAACACTCCGCAGCATGGCCGAAATCTGCCACGTAGCAGAAATAAATCCTTGGAGTGACACGGCTATTACCTTCAATGCCAGTGATGAACCCAAATTCCGAACAGCCCGAGCACCAGCCGCACTGGTCCTCAGTCCAATCGTGGACGGCTTTCGACTCACCAAGGTACTCATGGACGGCGGCATCGGATTAAACCTCATCTATGAGGAAACTCTTCAAAAGATGGAAATAGACTGGAGCCGCATTAAGCAAAGTAGCACAACCTTTAGAGGAATCATCCCCAGTCGGTAAGCACGCTGTGCTGGGAAAATCACACTAGGTGTGCTATTCGGCACGCCGGATAACTATAGGTCCGAGGAAATTACATTCCAAGTGGCCCCGTTTAGGAACGGATACCACGCTCTACTAGGGCGGGAGGCGTTTACAATCTTCCAAGCCATACCCCATTACGGGTACATGAAGATCAAAATGTCTGGGCCCAACGGAATCATCACTCTACTAGTGATCCGGACATAGCACTCCGCACCGAAAATAAGACAGCTGCGTTGGCCCTTGAGGCACTATCCGAAGCCCTAGCGGCCGAGGAACTAACTGCGCCGCGCACCACGGTGAACAGGGACGACGTGATACTCGAGAAAAGATCCAAGTCCACCTCCTTTAAACCAGCGGACGAAATAGTCAAATTCCAAGTCCATCCAACGGACCCTACAAAAACAGCTTCCATCGGGGCACAATTAAACCCTGATGTCGACTCCACACTGCGAGAGTTACTACGCGAGAACTGGGACATTTTTGCCTGGCACCCTTCAGACATGCCAGGAATCCCACGCAGACTGGCTGAGCATAGCCTAAATATCCTAAAAGGATTCAAGCCAGTCAAGCATGCTCTTCGACGTTTCTCTGAGCCTAAGAGACAAGCCATGGGAGAGGAACTAGCCAAGCTATTGCAGGCCGGGTTCATTAGAGACATAAAACATCCGGACTGGCTAGCAAACCTGGTGATGGTACCAAAGAAGGACAAATCCTGGCGCTTGTGCGTTGATTTTGAAGGACCTTAACAAGGCCTGCCCAAAGGATCCCTTCCCCCTCCCCCGCATCGATCAAATCATCGATGCTACCGCAAGACACGATTCATTGTGTTTCCTCGACGCATACTCCGGCTACCATCAAATTAAAATGGCGGAGCCAGACCAAGCCGCAACGACATTCATCACACCATACGGCCCATTCTGCTTCAACACAATGCCCTTCGGGCTCAAAAACGCCGGCGCAACATATCAGCGCATGATTCAGACATGTCTGGCAAACCAGATCAGCAAAACAGTGGAGGCATACGTGGATGACGTGGTCGTTAAAACCAAGCATGTCGAAGCTCTAGTAGAAGACTTGAGGCTGACATTTGACAACCTCCGAACATATGACATCAAGCTCAATCCGGAAAAATGCGTTTTCGGCGTACCAGCCGGAAAGCTCCTGGGATTCATTGTCTCCAGTAGAGGTATTGAAGCAAATCCGGCCAACATCCGAGCATTGTCACAGTTGGCTACCTCAACAGACCTCAAGCAAATACAAAATTTGACTGGATGTGTGGCGGCTCTTAGCCGCTTTATCTCTCGCTTGGGAGAAAAGGCATTACCCCTTTATCGCCTCCTCCAGTGCACCGAACACTTCGAGTGGACGGATGCTGCCTCGACCGGACTCAACAAAATAAAAGCCATATTGGCAACAAACCCAGTCCTAGCCGCGCCAAACATTGGCGAACCAATGCTATTATACATTGCGGAAACTCATCAAGTAGTAAGCGTAGTGCTCGTCGTCGAGCGAGAAGTGGACGGACACAAATTCCCCCTTCAAAAGCCGGTTTACTATTTGTCCACTGTCCTTACTCCATGCAAATCACAGTACCCGCATTATCAAAAGATAGCATACGCGGTATTTATGGCATCCCGGAAGCTGCGACACTACTTTCAAGAGTGCTCGATAACGGTAGCCTCGGAAGTACCACTTAACGATATTATAAACAACCGTGACGTGACGGGCCGGATTACCAAATGGACCATTGAGCTCCTCCCATTCGACATAACTTACAAGCCACGACGAGCTATTAAGTTGTAAGTTTTGGCTTACTTCGTCGCTGAGTGGACGGAAGCCGAACTCCCTAAAGAGTACGTCACATATTCAAACTGGATCATGCACTTCGATGGCTCCAAAATGTTGACTGGTCTGGGGGCTGGCGTCGTTTTTACGTCCCCAACAGGAGATACCATTCAATACGTACTACAGATAATGTATACCAACAACGCAGCCGAATATGAGGCCCTTCTACATGGGCTTCGGATGGCAGTATCCATGGGCATTCAACGCCTACAGGTGCGCGGGGATTCGAACCTCGCGATATCCCAGATAAATGGAGACTTCGATGCCAAGGATCCGAAAATGGCAGCTTATCGCAATGCCGTCCTAAAAATGTCAGCTCGGTTCGAGGGGCTCGAATTTCACCATGTGGCTTGGGAAAACAATCAGGCGGCGGATATCCTCTCCCGCATCGGCGCAAAACGCGACGCGGTCCCTCCCAACATATTTCTGGAATGACTCTTCAAGCCATCCGTAGAATGGGAAGGGGACACCGGTAATAACAGTCCGGACCTGGCCAAAATACCCGATACCGAACTCTCTGACACAATCGGAGGCTCCGCCACCGAAATAACACATTCAGCCCACGAAATAATGGCCATTATTGCCCCGTGGATAGAACCATTCCTGGCCTACCTAACTAGGCAGGAACTTCCGGAGGACCAAAATGAGGCACGCTGCATAGTGCGGTGATCCAAGGCCTACAGGGTCCATGAGGGAGAATTGTACAAAAAAAGCGCTACCGGAGTCCTTCAAAGGTGCATCTCCGAAGAGTAAGGGCAGAACCTTTTGGCAGAAATTCACGCCGGACTCGGCGGTCATCACGCTGCAGCCCGAGCTCTTGTAAGCAAGGCCTTCCGTACATGATTCTATTGGCCAATGGCCCGGGCAGATGCACAGGACTTGGTCCAAGGTTGCGCCGGTTGCCAGCTCTTTGCAAATCAAAGCCACATGCCACCCACCACCCTCCGAACAATCCCCATTACATGGCCCTTCACGGTCTGGGGGCTTGACATGGTTGGACCCCTTAAAGGGGGAACCCACAAGAAAAAATACTTATTGGTCATGGTGGATAAATTCACCAAATGGATAGAGGCTAAACTGGTTAAAACAGCCGAATTCGGACCGGTGATAGATTTCATATCCGGGGTCGTACACCGTTACGGCGTCCCCCACAGCATCATCACTGATAACGGTACGAACTTCACGGCCGACGAGGTAAAACTCTGGTGCAGCAAAATGGGCATCAAGCTCGATTATGCCTTAGTCTATCACCCACAAACCAACGGTCAAGTCGAACGAGCAAATGGTCTTATAATGAGTGGCATTAAACCCATATTAGTGCGCTCCTTAACGGAGTCTGACACGCACTGAGTAGAGGAGCTCGACTCCGTACTCTAGGGGCTGTGGACCACGCCGAATCGTAGTACCGGATATACACCATTTTTATGGTGTACGGCACAGAGGCAGTCCTGCCCTGTGACATAATTCATGACTCACCTCGAGTGCGCATGTACGAAGAAAGAGAAGCCGAGCTCGATCGGCAGGACAGTTTGGACACCTTGGAGGAAGAGCGCGATGTAGCCAAAGCCCGTTCTGCATTTTACCAGCAACAGGCTCGCAGATACCAAAGTAGAGAAGTACGGGCCAAAATTTATAACGTTGGCGAACTAGTTCTACGGCTGCCGGATAAGAAAAAGAACAAGCTCGAGCCCAAATGGGAAGGTCCCATCATTATCGACCAAGTTCTGACCGGTCGAGCGTACCGACTGTGGGATGCATCGACTAGTCGACTTGAGCCGAACCCATGGAACGCAGCCAGGCTCCGAAGATTCTACGCCTAGCACCGGACTTTATGTTAGTCCCCTCACTCTTGTCCATTTTCTGCATATGCATCATCTGTCCTGTTTCCCTTTCTTTATTTTATTTCTCTAGGCCTTCAAGGGTCACCTTGCGCCTCACTCATACATCATAGATGCGCTAGCCGCACACTTCATACCTGCGGGCTTCTTTCACAGAAGCTTAAGTTATTTACCTGGGCCTCACGCCCAACACATGTGTTATACTTCTGCATGTACCTTTCTTCACCATTATATGCATCGATATGACTTAAGTTTTGGCCAAGCTGGGTTGCTTGGCTCTTGTATTTATGCCCTACGTTCCCGTTAATTTGGCTAGGGCATAAGGGGAGCACCTCTGCGATTGTTACCGCCGGGTCAGCCGGACGTGTACCTCAAACTGGGTGAAGCCTAAAGCTAGCGTTCTTAAGGGAATATTCGGTCGGTGAACAAAAGATTACTTTTATTATCCATATCTGCCCCCAGATGATTTTTTTGCGCTTCTTATCGCAGTCCGGACATGCACTTCAGGGCATGCTTACCTAGGGAAAGGAACCCTTAACGGAACTATTCTCTCTGGAAGATGTTTCTTACTACCCATGTAATATAACATAACTAGTTGGGCACTTGTCTGATAAAGCACTAATGACCCCTACGCCTGGTCTCCACGCATGCCCCGGTTCTTACATAACCGAGAGGGTATTCAGATACACTCCGGACTGTCGGGTCCCGAGGTTGAAGCGAAAAGGTCCGCCATGATAAACGATCTACAATCCAGCTAGAAGGCATTATACATGTCACTTTAAAATTACATAGTCAATTTGACTGGTTGAATTCCTCTTCAATACCATCCAACAGGCTGTCTAGTCTACAGTCCTGTTGGGAATACTTTGCAGCCAATTCTACTTGGCCGTACACTAAGCTCACATGGATCTCCTTCCCATCGGGCCCCACAGGTCCGACTTCGGCCATGTGGTTCGGGTCAGCCTTCGTGTAACGTGTCTTCACCATCGCCCAGGCTTCCCTGGCGCCCTGACGGCAGGCCAATATCTTCCATAATCGGAAGCACCGCATCGCTCCCTTTAGCTTTTCTGGAAGCTCTCCAAGGCCTTCGGGTATGGAGACGGATGGCCACAAGGCCTGGGCGACGCCTTGCATCACCTGCCGAACTCGTTCGTGCAGCTGTGAGAGCTCGGGAAGAAGGTCACCCGTTGAACCTGGCATTTCCTCGGCAGGATGGCCTGTTAACATACGTACAGACATAACTCTGTCAGCCAGCTTCCTCGCCGAACTCTTTTTCAAAGTTCATTCAAGCACTTACTAAATATGCCGCGTCGAAGCCGCCGATTTTCCTTAACAGAGTCCGACAGTTAGGCGCGAACATCTTGTAGTTCCACGCCCAGCTTGGTGTTGGCATCTTGGAGATCATTTTTCTCCTGCCTCACCCTCGTAAGCACGTTCTCACCGGCCTTTAGCTGGCGTATGAGCTGTTGCTTATCCGGATTTACTCCAGCGTAAAATGCAATTTTATCATCAGATCCGCATATACGCCGCATTGTATATGATACTTATCATTCAAAAGATATGTTACCAGAGGGGGTCTCTTTGGGCTCCCCTGCTGCAGCCAGTGCGGCCTGAAGTTGGGCTTTGCACTCTTCCAGCTCCTGGGACAGTTGAGTATTCTTTTCTGTAAGAACCTGCATAACAAATGATCCTTAAATCAGTTATCCTAACTGTTTCAAGTCTCAGGGGCTACTGATATATATAATCATCAAATTTTCTCACCCATATGTCTTTTACATACTGCTCCGTGGCTCTGGCTAGACCATTTTGAGCAGCACGGAGGTGCGCGTCTCCCGAGTTGAAGGCATCCAATGCCTCTTGGGAGAAACAAGCGTCACAAAGAACAGTCCGACGATGCCTGTGGTTCATGGCACTTTCCACCTCGGAATGGGTGGCGGACAGTTTATCCGCATCCTCTGTCGGAGGAGCACCCGGCGCACGCCTTGTATTCGTTCCCGCCTCCGAATCCATCCTTGGAGCCTGGCTTGTGGAGGCGCGATCGGTAGCCTCTCCGGGTATAGTCCGGCGAGCGCTCTTTTTCCTGAAAAAAGGCATGGGCGTTAATATGCCTCTGAGAATAATGTCTTGCAATAAGGACGGCGCGCCATACTGCTGCGCTGGTGTCTCAATCCGGACCATAGGTCTTTTCAGCCTGCCTGGCCTCGCGGCCCCTTGCTGGCCGGTCGACACAGGCTCGGCCTTCGAGGACCTCCCCTGCAAAACACGGCTGTTATACGGTGATCAAAAACACGCAAGGACGGATCCCTTTTTGAACTGCTGGGACTTCAGTCTCAGTTACCTGTGAGGCTGGAACTAGCCCAGGGTAATCAGCCGTAATGGCCACCAAAGCATTGTCATTACTTGATTGGTAAAAAAACCCCATCGATCAGCTCCATAGATATGTCCGGATCCTCCTGGGAGGCCGGATCAAGGGACCGTCCAGGGTCCTCGGGTTGTGGAGGAGGGCTATTTATCCCCTTTACAGCCTGGCGCAGCTCCTGTGATGAAATCGCTAGAATGAATACTTAACTATGGGAATACGAAATGGATGGGCGATAAAAAGTCTCCGCTTACCCAGCTCGGAGGATTGTACATAGAAAATCCGCCCAGTGGGTTGACACGAAGGAATCCCTCCTCTTCTCCCTTGTACAAAGTGGATTAGATCTTTATTAGACCAACAGCCGATCCCGGCCCTTTGTGGCCGTGGCGGGTGGCATCATCCTCCCCGTTGAAATCCCACATGGGGTGGCCTCAATACTGAAGCGGCTGCACCCCCCGCATGATGCATGTGGCCATGATCTCGATCATGGTCAATCCAGATCGAGCTAAAAAACTTATCCGGCTCATCAGGTAAAGAATGTCCCTGTCATCTTCCTCCAGGGAGCTCCGTGGACGCCAGCTCCAGCGCTTCTTCAAAGGGGCGTTATCGAACTTAGGAAGGCCGATCCGAATAGGATCCGGAAGGGGGATGTCTTCTATATAAAACCATTCTAAAGGCCAGTCTTCGGACGTCTTCTTTGGGGTCCCGGACAGGTATCCGGTCCCGGCAATACGCCACACCTCGGCTCCGCCCACTTGATACATTGACCCCTTCTGAGAACGGGGCACAAGGCAGAACAGCTTCTTCCACAGAGCGAAATGAGCTTCACAGCCCAAAAACAACTCGCAAAGGGCTACGAATCATGCGATATGCAGCAGGGAGGCAGGCGTAAGATTGTGCAACTGGAGGCCGCAGAACTCCAGGAACCCCCGGAGAAGGATGAATTGGGAATCCGAGCCCTCTTACCAAATAAGGGACAAGGCAAACCCGCTCTCCCTTGGAGGGTTTGGGAAGGCTCTCCGCTTGCTCTCCGCCATTATAGGTGGCAAGCCCGGCTCGAACCGGGACCAGGTACGCTGGGGGGAAGAAATCCCTTGGACTGAAGCATCACTAATTTGCTGTGTGGGACAGAACATCTCTCCCAATCTCCAGGCTTGGAGCTAGGGGTGCGAGAGGAGGAGCTGCATCGACCGACCATGATGGAATGGATCTCTGTCGGGTGCGCTCCGATGAAGGCTCGCCAAGGGAGGATGGTGTGATTTGGATCTGAATCCTCGCCTTTTTAAATAGGCGGCTCATTCACACAGCTAGGGGGGTAAATGTGAAAACACCCTGGCTCTTCACATTCGCTCGACACGTGGAAAGTGGCCATTATTGGGTGTGGAACCCAAGGAGTGCAACATTCACAAGAAACCGGGCATTATTTCGACAGGTACACATAATTCGGAGAGGAACCCGCCTTGCAATGCCGAAGACAATACTGTGCGCCGGACTCATCGTCATTGAAGCCTGATTCGGGGGCTACTGAGGGAGTCCTGGATTAGGGGGTCTCCGGACAGCCGGACTATATCCTTTGGCCGGACAGTTGGACTATGAAGATACAAGATTGAAGACTTCGTCTCGTGTCCGGATGGGACTCTACTTGGCGTGGAAGGCAAGCTAAGCAATACGGATATGGATATCTCCTCCTTTGTAACCGACCTTGTGTAACCCTAACCCTCTTCGGTGTCTATATAAACCGAGGGGTTTTTAGTCCGTAGGATAACAACCATAACATACAATCATACCATAGGCTAGCTTCTAGGGTTTAGCCTCTCTGATCTCGCGGTAGATCTACTCTTGTACTATCCATATCATCAATATTAATCAAGCAGGACGTAGGGTTTTACCTCCATCAAGAGGGCCTGAACCTGGGTAAACCATTGTGTCCCCTGCCTCCTGTTACCATCCGGCCTAGACGCACAGTTCGGGACCCCCTACCTGAGATCCGCCGGTTTTGAAACCGACAGAGAGCAACCCTCCCACTCAGAGGCTTAGCTGCAGTCCAGTACTCACCTAAGTTTAAAAATCCTACCAAGTGGAGAGCAACCCTCCCACTCGGGGGCTTAGCTGCAGTGCAGTACTCGCCTAAGTTTAAAAATCCTACCGAGTGGAGAGCAACCCTCCCGCTCGGGGGCTTAGCTGCAGTCCAGTACTCGCCTAAGTTTCAAAAAGCCTACCGAGTGGAGAGCAACCCTCCCAGTCAAGGGCTTAGCTGCAGTCCAGTACTCGCCTAAGTTTAAAAATCCTACCGAGTGGAGAGCAATCCTCCCACTCAGGGGCTTAGCTGCTAAGTTTAAGAATCCTACCGAGTGGAGAGCAACCCTCCCACTCGGGGCTTAGATGCAGTCTAGTACTCTCCCAAGTTTAAAAATCCTACCGAGTGGAGAGCAACCCTCCCACTCGGGGGCTTAGCTGCAGCCCAATGCTCGCCTAAGTTTCAAACACGCCTGGAGCTACGACATAAATACAACGTCCGCTCCATCCCGATCCGCAAGGACGACGAGGTGCTGAAAGTGCGTTATATCAACTAGAGAGGGGGTGAATAGGCAATTTTTATGAAATTCTTCACTGAGGAATTTGCCGGTGAGGAAATTCCTTAGCGAAGAACTACTAGCAGCGGAATAAGTACTCAAAGGTAAACATAACAGAATACAAGCATAGTCATCATGATGAAATGAAGACAGGCACAGAGTACAGGAAGCGTAATCACAGGATAACACAGGATGAAGACAAACAGACTAAAGAAATTGAACTGAGGAAATTGAGAAAGTCTTCAGTCAAAGTCTTCAAACACAGATATGAACAAACATACATCAAAATTATGAGGAAATGAAAGAGTTGAGGAAATAGAACCAGTAAGCTCGGTGAAGACAATGATTTGGTAGACCAGTTCCAACTGCTGTCTCAGTTGTACGTCTGGTTGGAGCGGCTGAGTATTTAAACTCGAGGACACACAGTCCCGGACACCCAGTCAAGGACACTTAGTCCAAGACACCCAGTCCTCACCGTATTCTCCTTGAACTAAGGTCACACAGACCTCGTCCAATCACTCGTGGTAATTCTTCAGGCGACTTCCAAACCTTCACAAACTTGGTCTCTCGGCGATCCACAATTCCTCTTGGATGCTCTAGACCATGACGCCTAACCGTATGGAAGAAGCACAGTCTTCAAAGGTAACAAGCGTCGGATCCACTCAGGATCAATCTCTTCAGTGATGCTCAATCACTTGGGGTTTGTAGGTGTTTGGGTTTTGGGTTTTTGGTTTTTCCTCACTTGATGATTTTCACTCGAAGTCCTCGGAGGATGGGTTGCTCTCAAATGACAAGTGTCAGTTTCTCTCGGAGCAGCCAACCAGCTAGTGGTTGTAGGGTGCGGCTATTTATAGCCTAGGGAGCATCCTGACATGATAAGACATAAATGCCCTTCAATGATATGACCATTAGGTGGATAGATATTTTGGGACAGCTGGCGCATAGCACATCAACGGTCGGAATTTTGAGTAGTAAAATCCTCAGGGCTACCATGTTCCTCACTGTGTAGGCAATCCGCACTGGCGAATTCCTAACTCCTCAGTCAGTACAAATTCCTCAGAGACCAGAAGAACTTCATCTCTGTCACTGAAGAAATTGACTGAACTGTATGAGATTTCCAATGGCTTCACTCGAAGGGATTGGTAGGTGTAGGATTTTGAGTTGAGCATCACATGGAAATTTTTCCTTAGTATTTCCTCGAACCCCTTTAACTGTACAGTGTTTCCTATGACTCAAGAAAGATAAAGACAAAACTATGAACACGAAAGTCTTCAAGCTTCATATTTATCGCATGAATATCAAGTCTTCACGGACACACCAATTTCTTCACTTTCAAAGTCTTCATGAAAGTCATCAGAAATACCAAAATCTTCACTCGAAGATATTCATTTTTAGGGGTCGACTTTTCTTGTAAATATCAAACTCCTCATAGACTTATAGACCTGTGTACACTCACACACGCATTAGTCCCTTAACCTATAAGTCTTCAATACACCAACATCACTAAGGGGCACTAGATGCACTTACAATCTCCCCCTTTTTGGTGATTGATGACAATATAGGTTAAGTTTTCAATGGGGATAAACATATGAAGTGTAAATACTGATATTGAGGAATTTGATTGCAAGATATAGAAGAACTCCCACTGAAGATGTGCATAGTGAGGAATTAGCTTTTGAAGCAATGCACACTTGAAGAGTTGAATCATGGAGATCTCCCCCTATATCTTGTAATTCATACACGCATTTAACATATAATATGAAGAATTTGAAATGCATGATGAAATATGGTGCCTGATGAAATTCAGCATGCGTGCAATAATATTAACGAGGAATAAGCATGCAGAATAGTGCATCAAGAGTATCAGAGCACAGTGCATCAAAAGTATCAGAGCACAGTGCATCAAAAGTATCAGAGCACCATCGGGTTTAAGATTACAACTCGATCCAATAAAGTTTCAGAAGAACGAGAGTTGTAACTTAGCAGATAAAAACACCCATATAGTAGACCCGCTTGAAGACTAACTCATATTTCTCCCCCTTTGTCATCGAATGACCAAAACAATCGAAAATGAGGACTAACGCCCCTGAAGATAATCATGTTGATGAAGGAGCGCCAGCGTTGTTGGGGTCGTTTATTGATGTAGGGCCTGTCGCAGTGACGTCCAAATCTTCATGTTCATCAGTGTCGCGCGATGAAGAATATGAGCTGGCCACCAGAGAAGGAACCTTGACCTTCTTGAATTTCTTCGGTGGAGGTGCAGACCAGTCAAAATATTCATTAAGACCCATGTTCTTCAGATCTTCTTCACCATACAGATGTGACAGGATTGCCCAGGTGCGACCGAAGACTTGATGGAGGTAGTAGTGGTTTTCTTCACTGCATTGTGTGTGGCAGTCATGTTGTGAAGAAGTGAACCAAACTGACGCTTAACCCAGTTGTGATTTCGATCCACCTTCTGGTGAAGACTAAGCAGAAGTTCACGGTCAGTCATCACGCGCGGAGTAGTGGCTTGAGGACTGGACTTAGGTGCATTGGCAGAGTCATGTGTGCCAGAGTCATCATTGGTGGAATAAGACGCAGCTTTGCGAAACTGACCATCCAATGGACGAATGCCTTCATCTATTACAGCTGGTGCCTTGCCCTTTCCATCAACTGAGGAATATGTCTGCTTGAGGACTTCAATTGGGGGCAAGTAGCTGAGATGATTATGGAAATCAGCTTTGTAGTTGAGTGAAGACCTTGTCTTGAGGAATCTCATGATCCAAGGTGCATAAGGCTTCAGCTCAAACGGAGATAGTGCAACATTGGCCATAGTCCGCATGAAGAAATCGTGATAATTGACAAGAATGCCATGAACGATGTTGAATACCAGATTCTTCATGATGCCAACAATTTCCTCATCAGATGAGTCGTGGTCTTTGATAGGACTGATTGTCCTCGTAAGAATACGATAGACAGTTCTGGGCACGTACATCAATTCCTTCACGAGGAATTTGGTTCTTGGTGCTTGACCTGGCTTCAAAGGTTTCATCAGCACCTGCATGTAATGATGTGTGAGCTCAGGTTTACTGTAGATGCAGCGAGCTTCTTCAAGGGGAGGACTGAGTGGTAGAGCATGAAGCAATTCAGAGGCTGGTGCAGTGTAGTGAGTGTTTTCAGACATCCAATCCAGCACCCATGAATTCACATCTTCAGCATCTCCGGTGATGTGCAGTGTTGCATAGAATTGAAGAATCAGTTCTTCATTCCAATCGCAGATGTCAGAGCAAAAGTTGAGCATCCCAGCGTCGTGAAGAACACTGAGGACTGGTGCGAAGCACGGCAGAGATTCTATATCCACGTGAGGAATATGCTCATGGTAGAAAATCTTCTCCTTGTTGAACAACACTGAGGAATAGAAATTGGCTTGACTAGCAGTCTAGAAATGCCTCTTCCTAATGCGAGCAGAGTCATATGGGTTGTAATCTTCGAAGGATACATTCTCGCCGAAGAAATCATCAGCCTTGAACTTTTGCTTGCGTGAGAATGGATCCTTTGGCTTCGGCAGAGGAGTGTATGTGAGTCGCATCACGGACTCAGGAATCTCAATCGCAGGTTCTTCAGGCTGAGGAATTTCTGCTTCCTCCTCAGTGGCAGTCTGCGTAGTTGGTTGTTCAGCAGCAACAGTTTCATCAGCGCTAGTGGCTGCAATTTCCTCATGGACAGATGCAGTGGGATGAGTTTCTTCAGAGCCCAGGTGAACAGTTTGTGTGGGGGACTGAGGAATTTGTTGTAGAGGGGTGAACATTGGAGAGTTTGGATGCTGACTTTCCCAGAATTCATCACTGATTACGGGTGTGGAGCAGCCAATGTCCACATCATCATCTTCCATTTCTTCAACGCCAGCCTCTTCAGCTGTGAACTGAGGCATAGGCGAGGAGATGATAGGTGTTGAAGGGATATCATCCACTTCAATTTCTTCATCGATTGGTTCAGACGAAGCAGCAGAATGAGTTTCTTCATCAGATCCGCTGGGGATCACATATTCTTCATCAAAAGGAACAAGGTCCTTTGATGGCCTGGTTGAGATGGGAACATCATCAATCGGATTAGAAAATGAACTTGTCATAGGCTTCATTTTCTTCGGAGCTGAAGAATCTAAAGCAGTTGATGCTTTCCTTTTCTTCACTGCAGCACGCTCTGCAGCCTTGGTCTTCTTCACATCCGATGTAGATGGAAGGATTGAAGTTGAAGTTGGTGTAGGAGCGGCTGAGGAATCTGGTTGATTTTCTTCAGGTACAATTTATGCAGTTGCCCTGAGTTCTTCAGTTTCTTCAGGCACACCACTTGTGGGTGCCCTGTCAATTTCTTCAATGGCTGGAATGCAGTCATCAGCCCTGGAACTCACATTATCTTCAGTAGCCTGATTGTCATCAGCGGTGCTGGCATTATCTTCAGTAGGCTGAGCAGATGCTTCAGCCTAAGGAATTTCCTGTTGCGTTGGGGCTGCAACATTGGAAGTGAAGTTATCCGCAAGTTTCACAAAATGAACCTTGGCTCCAAGCCAATCAGCGCGATATGCTTCAAAGTCATCACTGAGTTTCTTAATCTCAGTCTGAGTAGTGACAAGTTCTTCAGTTGTCATAGAGACAATGTTTTTCTTCAGATAGCACTCTTTCTTGTACTGCGCTTTCTTGATCTGCCTAGCCTTCTCAAATTTCCACTTTTCTTCTTGAATGAAGTGGGTCGGCATGTGACTTTGGCCAGGAGTCAGCTTGAAGTCAGGCAAGGGAGTGTTGGGGTCCTTGTGCCAATCATCAATGTAGTCGAGGATCAGCTTGGGATCCAAAAGTAGTGGCACCTCTGATCCTTTGGCTCTAGCGGCCCTGACTTGCCCGTCTCTGATGATTTCTGCAAGTTCATCATCATCAGCTTCGTCTTCATCAGACGGCACTTGGAAAGCGACTTGCTTCTTTCGAGGACTTGGGCGTGGGCCTTTGTCTTGAGCAGTCAGGGGCCAGCTGAGGAACTTGGTGCAGCCGAGGAACTAGCTAAGACACCTGAGGCAATGGACATGCCGGCAGTCCTTTGGCACGAAGCGAGATGCACAGGTGCTGAGGATTTGGTCAGAACAGCTGAAGGCTTTGGCGGAGGAGCTAATGACTTTGGAGAAACAGGAGCAGCATGAGGAATTGGCCGTGAGGGCTTTGAGGATTCTGGCCGTGAGGGCATTGCTGAGGAACTTGGCCTTGAGGGCATTGTTGGTGAAGCACTTGGCTTGCGCGCAGGCTTCTTTGACATAGCCTTCTTTGGCTTGACAGCAAGGGCCTCAGCAGAGGCAGCAGAAGCAGCAGAGTCTTCATTAAATTTCCTCACTGCTTCTCTGGCTTGCTTAGCCAGCTTGGCTTGGCGCTTGGCCCATTCATTAGGATAGTCCTCACCACGCTTGAGGCTGGTGGGATCAGCGATTTGGCCAGGTGCCGGTGGTGCTCTTGGGCATGGAGGATTGAGTGCGAATTTCTTCATGTACTTAGGAGTGACATATCTGTACTCCCTCCATTCTCTTGCCCATCTCCTCTCTATCTTCTGAATGCGTACTTTGCGCTCATTCTTGGTTTCCTCAGTAGGTGTGCAATACCTAGCATATATGTCATCAGGGATTTCAAACGCTGTATTTACCTCAGGCCTCTTTCCTCCCTTCTGTGGCCTTTTACCATCAACCATTTTCTTCAGTTGAGGAATTTGAACAATCGAATTCTCTGAAGAAGTATGCAACTTTTCTTCGAGGAACGCTGCAAATGAGTTAAGTTGATGAGAACCTAGTGATTCAGCAGCTGACATGTGTACCTGTGAACAGAGTATAGTTGCGAGGAATTTGGAGAGGTCATATGCGTTCTCAGAAGGTTTTTCAAAATGAACAGGTTTGAGGAATTTGACCAGATGAGTCTTGAAGATTTTCACTAAGCATTCTTTGTCTTAGGTTCCAGAGTTGTATAGATTGAAGATCCACACAATTGAGGAATCTTGAAGAAAAATGATGCTTAGAGAAATGAATCAAGAATGGATGACTTGTGAGGTGTTCAGTGTGTGAAGATATGAAGAAAAACACTTTTGAAGATTTTGTAGATAATCATTCGAATCAACGAGGGCAGTAAAAGTAACTTTTAATTACCCTGGATGAAGAACACGACGAACTGGAGTGAGGAGATGTGAAGTTCATCTGTGCAGATCTTCCACGCCCTAACTTGGCGGAGGAAGACGGCTACGGCGGCGGCGGAGTGAAGATGTCCGCGGTCGGCGCGAGTACGTCGGCGACGAGGTCGAGGCAGTGAAGCTCTTCCTCACCGGAGGCGATGAAGTAGCGGCGGCGCTAGGGTTTGAGAAGCTCGAGCTGGAGAGAGAGGTCGAGCGGAGTAAAAGAAGTGAGGAAGGGAAGGAGGGGTATTTATAGCCACAGTGAAAAACTGCTCGCCCGAAGAAATCGGACGAACGTGCCCCTGACCCTTCTCATTCGCATGACATGTGTCACCCACGTAGTGAGAGGTGGAGATCGTGTTAGATCGTGGGTGAGCAGATAAGTGTATCGTGGGATGCAGAACGGTTTGAGCGGCAAAACTGAAAATTTCGATAAGATAGGTTTTAAAGTTCCGTTCGCAATTTCTTCAGCTGACAAGGACACAGTGAAGATTTTGAACGAGTTTCAAATAGAACGCACATGAAAAATTTGTGAACAGATTGGGTTGAGTATAGTATAGAGGGGAAGGGTCCGATCACATTCACTTAGTAGAAAACCAACTTGAAGAAATAGCAATAAGTGAATGCTGTAGAGGACATAAACTCATATATATATATAATATATATATATTATATACATCTGGGCTATTCTGTTACTAGTAATAGAATATTATTCTATTACCCTTTTTGAACTGACGGTTTCAGGTGGTTGAGCTGATGTTTTTCGAAGCGGTTGAACTGATGCTTTCCGTTGTGTTTAACACATCGTCTTCCTTAGTTCAAAAACTTTTTGTAATTTTTTTGTCGGAACGTGGCATGTCATATATCGTTGGAAAGCTCTTGACAACTACATTACAATTTTATAATTTGTTTTTGCAAAAAAATTATGGTTTAAGAGCAGTTTTGAATAAACCGTTTTTTTTCAAAACCGAAAACGTGAATCGTATTTTGGACTCAATTTTCAAACGGTCTGTCGGAATTGAGCAAATAAGATGGCGTTGGAAAGCTGGTGAAAATCCGCATCTTCCATATATGTATTGTTTTTTCTAATTCTATATGTTTTAAAAGTAATTTGAAAAATAGTGAAATTCTGGGCGAAAGGTATTTTCGCGATTTTTTTCAAACGGTTTGTCGGATTGACGCAAATGATATGACGTTGGAAAGCTATGTAAAATGCGCAACTTTTTTGTATAGAAATGTTTTTCTAATTCCTTACGGTTTAAAAACGAATTCGAATACGATCAAATTTGATTTTGAACGCGATTTTTTAAAAAAGTTTGTCGGAATATGGCAAATAATATACCGTTGGATAGCTATCGAAAATGCGAGACTTAGTCATGTTGAACGTTTTCTCTACTTCGCAACCGTTTAAGAGTAATTTTGAATACGGCATGAAGGATCCAGCTGTTTTCTCGTGTGAAAAACAGAGTAGTCGTACTGATATATATGTATGTTTGTACTGAGCTATTTTTTGTAGAGTAATTTTGAATGGTTCCGAAAAAGGGTACATGTACTGATGCTTGCATGGGTTTGTACTAAGCGTGTTTTCACTAACTAGACTTTGCTCTGTTTTTTTCGTAATATTTTTCTCGTAAGTTTTCAACGGTTTACTGTATCGTCGCCCCTGTACTTGTATGGTTTGTATCATCGAACTGAATGATATTTTATTCAAAAAGAAAATGTGCTTGTTTTGTTTCCTTTTTTTTAACTCAACATTTTTTTGCCAACGTTGTTCTGAACTTCTCTCATTTTACGACTTGTACTGAGGTACTTACTAAGCAGGATTTTCATGGGGTTTCTTTTTTTGCTTGAACTTTACAATTTGAATTTCTGCCATTTCTTTTATTCCGAATGGACCACCGTTTTTAACTCGTACTGAGGTACTTACTACGCCCGAACTGGGGTGGTTGTCGCGACGCAAGGAAGATGTTGTGCGGCGGCGTGAGGTGAGACGCCGGATGCGTACAGAGGATCACGTGGAAGCGCTGCGTAGAGCGTGGTCTGGCGGCACGCTAGAGGGAGGACCATGGCGGGGCGACATGCTCGAGGGAGGGGGTGCGGGGCGGCACGCTGGAGGGAGAGACTGCGGGGCTACGCGCTGGGGGGAGGGGGTGGCGGGGCTGCGCGCTGGAGGAAGAAGAAAGGCAGGGTAAGTTGGGGTCGCCGCGTCATGGGTCTGGTCCGGCGGCATCAGGGTGCGTCGGGCGGGGGCGTCGCGTGGCGGGGAGGGAAGAGGTGGCGCGCCGGCGGGGAGGGGGCAGTGCACGGCGGGGGAGGGAGGAGGCGGTGCACAGAGGGGGAGGGAGGGTGCGGCGCACAGCGGGGAACTTATTACCTTTTTTAATCATGAATCTCTTGTGTTTCCTTTTTAAGTTGCTTTTTTCTTTCAACTATACTACTATAACATTTTCTTTATGGAACTTACTGTCTCTCGAGTAAGGACCGGCGCTATCTTTTTATTTGAACTGGTATCAAATTTATCAACAGACATATTGAACTTTTTCCGCGCTTCATTATGCATTGATGATATAATACCTGTTGAACTGTTACACCAGAGCTAAAAAATCTATCCAAGTTAACTATTATTTTACATTGAACTTTCATCAATCAACATACATCATTTTCTTTCCTGTTCATACACGTATTGCTGACATTACATACACATACATAGCTCCACGGTCATGGACAATTTTCTCTTGTAGCTTCTCCTCGCTTCCTTTAACACAAGTAATCAATTGGAGAGAAAAGCACATATGATTTTACATACAAAAATCACCTCCATGTCTACCAGTTGGACTGATTTTTAGATACAAAAAAGCATCCTTAGGGGCATTTGTACGAGCATCTACCGTGCAAACAGACAAGAACTCTAGATTGAGCATGGGGAGGCGATGGTCTCGTTGTCCGGAGGGCCCAGGCGGCGTCGGGTGCGGGGGAAATGGCAGCCTTGCCGGTCGAAGGGTTGCAGCTGTGGGCGGCGAATCTGGTAGCGTGTGGCATGTGCGGCCGTCATTGCCATAGGTAGAGGTATTCTTCCCTGATGACTGTCAAATCCACATCAGCAAAGTACATGTTATGCACTTTGGAGACCAATTGAAATAGAAAGGAACTTGACCAATCTCACCCATCTAAACCTTTCACTGTTGTACACAATCATAAGATTAAAATCATACATGAGCAATTAGCACATTGCATTCAAGGGTAATTTTCATCTACGGGAAAACTGGAACTTGCATATACACACTAAAGACTGTCAAATTCCTTGAACTCAAGAAACTAGAAAAAATGAGAATTGAACTGAATGAAATTTAGAAATTGTACTGAACTGAAAAAAGAAACTGGACATCATAAGTACATTTAGAAAATAAATTTACAAAGTTTTCTATACCCATCTGAACCTACAAAGTTTTTCTATAGCCATCTTGAACTTACAAAGTTTCTCTCGATGAACTTTCATGTGGTTTGTTTACAAGGAACTTTCATAAGGGAACTTCTCGCGCAATTTGCACATGTACTGGTTATATTTTCTCCGAAGCCAGAATGGTTTTCATATGTTTTTCGTACACTATGGTGATGAATATAAACAGCGTGTGAGCACCAAGATAGCTTCAACATGGGATCCCTTCCCCCAAGAGGAAGCAATAGGATTAGTGCTTAGAAAATAAGCAAGTGCAAGTACGAGGAGAGTAGCAAGAGTTGTACTTTTGGTGTAAGCATACATGAGCAGGGCTTGCGCGGAGGCCGCGTGAAGGAACTGGTTGAGCACGACCACACTCGTGTTTGTGCTCCTGCCGTTGTGGCGAAAGGGGCAACGACCTGTGTTGGTTGCAGGAGCTGGACTGACCACCTAGGCATCACATCAAAGTAATTAGCAAGATTAACCACTACTTTTTACAAGAATTAGCCAGCAATTTAAAGGGTGAGAAATAAGAGTTCTATTAATTATAATTTACAAACAATACTTCAAGTCAGGTTTGCTATTTTTGAATTCGATGCATGTTGCACTATAGGACTGCTACGGGTTTGCAAGTTAGACTTGAGTACTTTTAAATTGTTTGCATAGTTTAGTGCCAAAATCTTTACCACAAAAGAACAAACCTACAATACCGATCGCATATAGCAAAACTGAACTTTCTGCATCTACTGTTGTTTTTTAGAGTGGACTTATGTTTTTCTTATGTACTTGAACTGTTAAAAGTATTTGAAAATTGCCACTGACACACTTGTTATACTTGAAAATTTAGCCAGACTAGGCACCCCCCAAATCCTGCACAACAAAGCATGTTATATGTATTTTTAATGAACTGATGATTGTTCACGTATTGAACTGAGAGCACCTAGTTTGTGTTTTAGAAACTAAAATAGATGTCCTGAGCACCTCGTTTCAGAAAAAGGTTTGTCCTATAATTCAACAGTAGAGAATATAGATAAGCAAACACCTATTTTTATGGACAATCTACCATTTTTTGACGGCATTCACGTGACCAGCGGCGCCGAAGGTGACCTTGTGTCTCCTACTGCTACAGGTCATGAGGAACAGGTGCTGGATCCACGGGGAAAAACATGTGCAAAACATTTTCAAAACCATCTAAGTGCCACAAACCAAAACAACAAAGTTATCTCTGAATATCCATCTTCTACCTGTGAACCATCATGAGATACATAACCAGGATAAATCAAAACCTGTGTTGTCAGTAGGTTCAACCAGCAGCAATCAAAACCCCCATTCTGGACACAAATCCCCTCAAGACCGTAATGAACTACATGATAACAATTGAAGACTGGAACATGGATTATGGTCTTACCAATCTCATAGCCTAAATTCAACATTTAACCAATGAAATGAACACCCGAATGGGTAGCCTCACAACTTGACAAATGCCAAATTTGAGAAAAAATGGTCAGGCATACATCTCCAAGTGATGGAACGAACAAAAGGGTGACCAAAATTAACATAGGGTATCTTTCTTCATTGCTGTTTTGTTCCAGTGTGCTACCTCTTTTGTTTACAGTTACTACAAAATACAATAGCAGGGGCAGAAAATGATCGTACCCGCAAGATGAAGTGAAAATGCACACTACGATGAACTGAAGAAGCACCAAATGTTGAACTGAATATACCGAAGAGAACGAGCATGAACGTCCAGGGGAGGTTGGGAAAAGCTGAGATGGGCACCTCTCGAGCTGCGATGTCGAACGGCTTGCTGCAGGGTCATTGAACGACCCAGGGTGGCGGATGTGAACGGACGGGGTGGTGCGGCCACGGAAACGACGGTAGTGTGGCAACGGAAGCCAGCGTAGGTTGGGGAGGGCCAGCGGCCGAAGCTGGGTTAGAAAAGGGGGCAGGCGAGGGAGGTGGAGGGGTGAGGCCGCCTTCCATGCCGACGGTGATGGCGTGTGGTCGTGCCGGCGTGTGAGAGGTGGGAGGTGGGTTGGCCGGCGCAAGGCCATGGGGTCGGCCAGCGAGAGATGGGGCGGGGAAAGCCGACGAGCTGGGGCGGGGGCGGACCAAGGCTGTGGAAGGGGTGGTGGCTGCGGGCATGCCAACGCCGGAGGTCGGGGCGACCCGTGGTGGCCAAGGGTGCCGGATCCGTGTTGGCGGTGCAGAGGGAAGGCGGTGGCCGCATCGAAGCGCTGGGGGAGTTGGTGAGTGCGGCACCGCGCCGGGGGTAGGGGGAGGCCGGGGCGGCGCGCTGTGGGAAGTGGGAGGCAACGGCGGCGCGCTGGGGGTGGGGAGGACGCGGCGGCGCTGTAGCGACCAGACCTCAAACAGTCTGATCTCTGTGCTCCGGTGTCATCCCTGGATCAGTAATGCTGACACCACACAGTACTCGGAGGATTTATAGCAGAGTAGAAATCACACACTTATTACATCGAGTGTCTCAAAAGAGAACTTATTACAATAAATATGGCTTAAGGTCATCTAATTACGATAACAGCGGAAGGCTTGGAAGATAAGTGAGTCCATCAACTCCAACGGCATCACTGAGTATAGAACCACGACCTAAAAACTCCTTAATCGTCGTCTGAAAAGTCTGCAACATTAACGTTGCAGCCCGAAAATGGGTCAGCACATGGAAGATGCTGGCAAGGTAACACATAGAGAGTAATGGAATGCAACAGCTATACTATATGCATATTTGGCTGGTGGAAAGCTCTATGGTTACAGTTTTGCATAAAGCCAATTTTTCCCTACTTCAAAAGGAATAAATTTAATTACTATCATGGTGGTTGTTAAACATTGAGAATGGTTGACAGCATTCTCAATCCCAATTAAGCATCATCATTAACCCAACAACATTAATTTTAGAGTAACATGTTGAGATTCACATGATAATCCAGATACTAGATACTCAAGATGTCCATAACCGGGGACACGGCTAATCATGATTAGTTTGTTACACTCTGCAGAGGTTTGCGCACTTTTCCCCACAAGACTCGATCGTCTCCGTTGGATTTCTCACACTACATGGTGTTTGAGAAACGGATGACCGAGACACAGTCTTTCAGAAGCGCTAGCACCTTACGATGGATAGACCGGTACACCTACTTTCCCCTACATCTGCTAGTCTACCCTGTAAGAGTTCGCACGACTTAATCAACTATGCGAGAGCCCATAATGGCTTGTGGCTACACACGGAAGTTTCTAGTTTGAAAAATATCATGATCCCTTTGAGCCTGGGTGGCGGTCCAAAAGAAAACAGGCAGGTCCTGGAATATCCAGGTGCCTCAATCCACCCAGATGTGTGTTTAATTTGCCACCTTAGATAAACCATTAATTATCAATCTCACATCTGTCATGGATTTCACTCACCCAATCCACGTCTACTAGCATAGCATGGCATAATAAGCAAACGTAGAAGTAACTCCCAAAGGTTTGATAATAAACAGGTAATAGGTACTACCTCATCTACTTCCCATCCCACAGTTTAATTAGATCCTAATCATGCAATGTGTGAAGATTGATCTAATGCAAAAAAACTGGGTTGTAGAAAAGGTATGATCAAAGTGTTACTTGCCTTGCTGATGATCCGTGAAACCTAACGATTCGAAGTAACAGGCGGCGCACTCCGGGTACTCTATCGCAGGCAAAAAAACAAGCATACAATAAGTACTCATCTAATGCACAGGCAAAACTCAAATAAGAGATCTAACCAGAAGGTTCAACTTAAGAACTCCGGTTGGCAAAAAGAATCAAATCGAACGAAGCAAAGAAAGTCAAACGGCGAAAGAAAACAACTTTGTTCTAGTAATCTGAACCTAAGTCAAATTTTACAGTAGCAAAAACTTGTTTAAGTTGATTATTCGGATAGAGGGTTTCGCGACGAAACTCCAGGCGCTTGAATCGCCTGATTCCGATAAACGAGCAAAAAGTTAAACTAAAACGAAAATCGGATCAGAAATCGCGATCAGAAAATAACCGCAGAAAAATCCGACGAAAAAGAAAAACGATGAACGGATTTTTTTAAATGGCACAAATTTCGAGGTGCGGCGAACCTCGGGCGACGCGCGGCTCCGGCGGATCGGCGGCGGGGCGGCGGCGGCTGGCGGCGGCGGCGGCTGGCGGCTAGGGTTAGGGCGCGGCTAGGGTTTCGGAGCGGCTGGGCCTTCGGGCTGGCTTGCCCCGGCTTATAAAGGCCCCGGCCAGGCGGAGTCCTGGCCGAGTATGGCCCATAGTCAGTTCCGTTTTTTTTCGCACGGAAGAAAAAAAATAAAAAGAAATACTAAACGGACTCCAAAAATCCCGAAATAAATTTTCCCGGGCTTCTAAAATCAAGCCCGACAAAGTGAACATTTATTTGGGCCCTAAATGCAATTTTGAAAAACGTGCACTTTTCCTAATTCAAATAAAAACAACAAAAAAAACTCTGAAATAAAACTATTTGATTTTTTTATTAAATCCTCAATATTTCATATTTTGGGAAAGTCATTTTATTCCCTCTCTCATATTTTTGTAATAGAAATAATTGATGATAAAATAAATAAAATGGAATGATCCTATTCTCAAAATTTGAGAAAAACTCAAATATGAAAATAACGAAATCCCCAACTCTCTCCATGGGTCCTTGAGTTGCTTAGAATTTTCTAGGATCAAAACCCAAAGCAAATAAAATATGATATGCATGATGATCTAATGTATAACATTCCAAATTGAAAATTTGGGATGTTACAAACCTACCCCCCTTAAGATGAATCTCGCCCTCGAGATTCGGGTTGGCTAGAAAATAGGTGAGGGTGGTCTTTGAGAAAATCTTCCTCTCGTTCCCAGGTGGCTTCATCCTCCGTGTGGTGGCTCCACTGAACCTTGCAAAACTTGATAACTTTGCTGCGAGTAACTCGGCTGGCAAACTCGAGGATCTTAACTGGTTTCTCTTCGTAGGTCAAATTGTTATCCAACTGAATAGTTTCCAAAGGCACTGTGTCTCTCAATGGTATGTCAGCCATCTCCGCGTGACACTTCTTTAACTAAGAAACATGGAACACATCATGAATTCCTGACAATCCTTCGGGCAATTTCAACTTGTAGGCCACTTCTCCCATACGCTCCAAAATTCGATATGGTCCTACAAATCGTGGCGCTAACTTCCCTTTAACTCCAAAACGCTTTGTTCCCCGAAGTGGAGATACTCGAAGATAAGCTCTGTCTCCAACTTCATAAACTGTCTCCTTGCGTTTAGAATCTGCATAACTCTTCTGTCTGGACTGGGCTACCTTGAGCCTATCACGAATCAACTTCACTTTCTGTTCAGACTCCTTAATCAAGTCAGGTCCAAACAACTGACAGTCTCCAACTTCGTCCCACGACAACGGTGTCCTGCACCTCCTTCCGTACAAAGCTTCGAAAGGGGCCATCTTCAAACTGGTTTGGTAACTGTTGTTGTAAGAGAAATCTGCATATGGCAAATTATCGTCCCAACTAGATCCATAATCTAGCGCACAAGCTCTCAGCATATCCTCCAAAATCTGATTGACTCTCTCGGTCTGTCCATCTGTCTGCGGATGAAAAGCTATACTGAATTCTAGCCTGGTTCCCAAAGTTTCGTGCAACTGCTTCCAGAACTTTGAGGTAAACTGGGTTCCTCTATCTGATACGATACTCCTCGGAACTCCATGCAGACATACTATTCTGGTCATGTATATTTTTGCCAACTTAGCACTGGTATATGTGGTCTTTACTGGGATGAAATGAGCTACTTTCGTCAATCGATCGACTACAACCCAAATCGAGTCATAGCCTGAACGAGTCCTGGGCAATCCCGTGATAAAATCCATGCCTAACTTATCCCACTTCCATTCGGGTATCGGCAATGGTTGTAACAATCCTGCTGGCTTCTGATGCTCTGCCTTTACTCTCTGGCATACATCACAAACTGCTACATACTCTGCTATTTCTTTCTTCATTCCGGTCCACCAGAAAATATCCTTCAAATCCAGATACATCTTGGTATTCCCTGGGTGAATCGAATAGGGTGAATCATGGGCCTCTTGCAGAATTAACTTCCTGATCTCCGGGTCATTGGGCACATAGACACGGTCTTCAAACCATAGGGTATCATGCTCATCCTCACGAAATCCTTTAGCTTTTCCTTCTTTCATTTTCTCCTTTATGGAAGCAATCTCCTTGTCAGTCTTCTGAGCTTCCCTGATTCTGTCCATCAAAGTTGACTGAATTTCCAACGCTGCTACATAGCCTCTCGGAACTATTTCCAAACATAGTTCACGAAGATTTTCTGCTAACTCCTTGGGTATTTCTCCTGTCATTAACGTATTGACATGGCTCTTGCGGCTTAATGCATCAGCTACTACATTAGCCTTCCCGGGATGATAATGCAATCTCATATCATAATCCTTGATGAGCTCCAACCATCTCCTTTGTCTGAGGTTCAACTCCTTCTGTGTGAAAATGTACTTCAAACTCTTATGATCCATGTACACCTCACAATGATTTCCGATGAGGAAATGTCTCCATGTCTTCAAGGCATGCACTACGGCTGCTAACTCCAAATCATGCGTAGTGTAATTCAACTCATGGGGCTTCAGTTGTGTTGAGGCATATGAAACAACTCTCCCTTCCTGCATAAGCACTGCTCCAAGTCCTCGACGTGAAGCGTCGCAATACACCTCATAATCCTAGGTCTGATCTGGCAAAATCAACACTGGTGAGGTAACCAAGCGTTTCTTCAACTCCTGGAAACTAGCCTCACACTGCTCAGTCCATTTGAACTTGGTATCTTTCTTCAACAACTCCGTCATAGGCTTCAAAATCTTTGAAATTTTTTCAATAAACCTCCGGTAGTATCCTGCGAGTCCAAGAAAACTCCGGATCTCTCCAACGGTAGTTGGGGCTTCCCACTTGGTCACGGTATCAACTTTAGTGGGATCAACAGCTATACCTTCTCCAGATATAACGTGTCCGAGGAATCCTACTTCCTTCAACCAAAACTCACATTTGCTAAACTTGGCATATAATTGATGTTCTCTGAGCTTTCCAAGTACCAAACGCAAATGCTCCTTATGTTCCTCTTCATTCTTTGAATAAACCAGGATATCATCAATGAACACTACGACGAACTTATCCAAAAACTCCATAAACACTTTGTTCATCATGTTCATTAAAATAGGCAGGCGCGTTAGTCAGACCAAATGACATAACGGTATACTCATACAGCCCATACCTGGTGGTAAAAGCTGTCTTCGGAATATCCTGTTCTCGAATCTTCAACTGGTGGTACCCTGATCGCAAATCGATCTTGGAAAACATTTTAGCTTCTTGCAATCGATCAAACAGATCATTGATCATTGGTAGCGGGTACTTGTTCTTGATTGTTACTTCATTCAATCCTCGATAATCAACAACCATCCTTAATGATCCATCCTTCTTCTCTACTAATAGTACTAGTGATCCCCAAGGTGAAGAACTTGGGCGAATGTAACCTTTATCCAGTAACTCCTTAATCTGTTTCTTAATTTCCACCAAATCCTTTGCTGGCATCCTATATGGTCTCTTTGATATTGGCCCTGTGCCTGGCAATAGCTCAATCAAGAACTCAATATCTCTATCCGGTCGCATGCTTGGCAACTCCTCTGGAAATACATCAGGGAATTCCCTTACCACTGGTACTTCCTCCTGCACAACTCCTGTTAATGAATTTACTTGTGTTCTTGTTTGGCGCATGCCGGGATACATACTCGATCCTTCTCCCTTCTGGGGTGGTAAGCAAAATTGACTTACTAGCACAATCGATGTTTCCTCCATACATCGACAGCCAATCCATACCAAGAATCACATCCAGACCTTGAGATTCCAGAATAATTAAATCTATTGGGAAAACATGCCGTCCTATACTTAATGGCACTTGAAAACATCCTTGACTGGCCATGTACTCTGCTCCTGGTGAGCTTACGAGCATAGGTGTTTCGAGAACCCTAGTGGGTAGGCTATAATTTTCCACAAATCCCCTTGATATGTATGAATGCGATGCACCAGTATCAAAAAGAACGAGTGCAGTAAATGACTTAACCAAAAACTTACCTATTACTGCATCGGGCTGAGCTTCAACCTCCTCCACATTAACGTGGTTCACTTGTCCCTTGTTGAAAGGGTTCGGCTTCTTCCCAGAACTTCCATTGCCGTTTTGGCGTTCAGGACATTCATTGGCATAATGTCCGGTCTTGGAACACTTGAAACAGGTGACTTGACTCAGATCTCTCTTGGCTGGGGTTGATGGGGTGCTGCGGTTCTGGCCATTGCTTCCTCCATTCCCATTACCATTCTTGGTGCCATTGTGATTGTGCGAGCTACCTACTCGATGGGTATGCTGAAAATGTCCTCCTGGTCTAGGGGTAAAACGTGGCTTCTGCTAAGCTCCTGAATTATACTTTCCTTGTCCATACTTCCTCTTGCGGTTCTCAATTTGCTGCTGCTTCCCTTCAATCATAAGAGCACGGTCTACCAACTCCTGGTAGTTGTTGAAGGTGGCTACCATCAACTGCATACTCAACTCATCATTCAGTCCTTCTTGGAACTTCTCCTGCTTAGCTGCATCCGTAGCAACATCATCTGGGGCATAACGTGCTAGCTTACTAAACTCCTCCACATACTGGCCAACTGTCCATCCTCCTTGGCGCAAGTTACGAAACTCACCCTTCTTCATGGCCATTGCTCCTGCTGAAACATGGGCAGTACGGAAAGCCTGCTGAAATTGATCCCATGTGACAGTGTCGACTGGGAAGGTGGCTGTAAAATTCTCCCACCATGATGCTGCGGGTCCTTCTAACTGATGTGCGGCAAACTTCACCTTCTCCGCATCTGTGCATCCTGCTGTGGTCAACTCCCTAGCTGTCTTGCGGAGCCAATCATCTGCTACTATCGGCTCGGTGCTACTGGAAAACACCGGCGGATTCAACCTAAGAAAACGGGCTAAGTGGTCAACAGGTGGTGGTGGTGGTGGGTTGTTGTTGTTGTTCCCCTGATTCTGATTCTGGACTAGCAACTGCATCAAGGTGTTCTGCTGCTGGATCAACTGGGTGAGCTCCGGCGGAAAGGCAAATCCGGGGTCACGTCTCGGAGGCATCTGAGGGTTTAGAAAAGATGAGATATAAGAATAGAGGGGGTCTAAAGAGAAAACACTACCCATATGCACATGAGGCAAAAGCAAACAATTCACTTCATTCAAACAAACAAAGGCATACAATTGATCTAACTATCGCAAAGTGCTCGGACTACTATATTTACATGGTGGACTACTACTACTACTACTGATGAGGTGGTCTACTAGAAATATTCTACGGTTGTAGACTCCATGATATCTGCTCCTACTTCATCAACATAATCATCATCGCTACTATCTGCTTCCGAGTCGGTGCCGTCAATGATGATGTAGTCTTCCGGGCTAATCTCCTTGGGTTCTTCGTCTTCATCTACTGGTGTCAGGCCTCCCATAAATACTGCTAGCTTCATAGTTAGGTCGGCATTCTTATCCACCAATACTTCAATTTCTTCTTCATAATCTTCACATGTAGCCTTGAGTTCTTCCTCCAGTTCCTTGATTCTAGTCTTAGCCTTCTTCAGATCTATCATGTCGGCGCACATCTGATTCTCTTGTCGTCGAATGTGCTGGTTTAACTCTTGGATAAAAGCTGCAATTGATCTATCTTTCCTGGTGCTAATCATCTCCCAGTGTTCATCTTGGCACCCACAAATCTGGTATATAGTATCCTTAAGATCCTTGCTATAGACTTCTCCAATGCGTCCCATGGCGATGTGAGCTGCCATGCTCTTTCCTAGACTCCAAGTTGGTGCATCAAAAGAAAACTCTATGGGCTCAGTGACTGGCATGAACGTCCTTCCTGGGATTTGAACTTGAATCATCCAGCGCTCTTCTTCAGGTAAAGTGGCGTTGTAGGTTCCCGTGAAGCTTGGTACTCCTATGTTCAGGTATCTAGTGACTTCCTTCAAGTGGCGTCCAAAGGGTGTATCTTCATCCGGTTGGGTGAACTTGTTCCTTGCATCTGCCATCCTAAAGAGTAGAAAAGATGAGAGGTCAGAAGAGAAGAGAGTGAGTAGTGATCTAGGTCTTTAGCTTAGTGGTCGTGTCCTACAGTCAGCGTGTGCTCTGATACCGTCTCTGTAGCGACCAGACCTTAAACAGTCTGATCTCTGTGCTCCGGTGTCATCCCTGGATCAGTAATGCTGACACCACACAGTACTCGGAGGATTTATAGCAGAGTAGCAATCACACACTTATTACATCGAGTGTCTCAAAAGAGAACTTATTACAATAAATATGGCTTAAGGCCATCTAATTATGATAACAGCGGAAGGCTTGGAAGATAAGTGAGTCCATCAACTCCAACGGCATCACTGAGTATAGAACCACGACCTAAAAACTCCTTAATCGTCGTCTGAAAAGTCTGCAACATTAACGTTAAAGCCCGAAAACGGGTCAGCACATGGAATATGCTGGCAAGGTAACACATAGAGAGTAATGGAATGCAACAGCTATACTATATGCATATTTGGCTGGTGGAAAGCTCTATGGTTACAGTTTTGCATAAAGCCAATTTTTCCCTACTTCAAAAGGAATAAATTTAATTACTATCATGGTGGTTGTTAAACATTGAGAATGGTTGACAGCATTCTCAATCCCTGTTAAGCATCATCATTAACCCAACAACATTAATTTTAGAGTAACATGTTGAGATTCACATGATAATCCAGATACTAGATACTCAAGATGTTCATAACCGGGGACACGGCTAATCATGATTAGTTTGTTACACTCTGCAGAGGTTTGCGCACTTTTCCCCACAAGACTCGACCGCCTCCGTTGGATTTCTCGCACTACATGGTGTTTGAGAAACGGATGACCGAGACACAGTCTTTCAGAAGCGCTAGCACCTTACGATGGATAGACCGGTACACCTACTTTCCCCTACATCTGCTAGTCTACCCTGTAAGAGTTCGCACGACTTAATCAACTATGCGAGAGCCCATAATGGCTTGTGGCTGCACACGGAAGTTTCTAGTTTGAAAAATCTCATGATCCCTTTGAGCCTGGGTGGCGGTCCAAAAGAAAACAGGCAGGTCCTGGAATATCCAGGTGCCTCAATCCATCCAGATGTGTGTTTAAGTTGCCACCTTAGATAAACCATTAATTATCAATCTCACGTCTGTCATGGATTTCACTCACCCAATCCACGTCTACTAGCATAGCATGGCATAATAAGCAAACGTAGAAGTAACTCCCAAAGGTTTGATAATAAACAGGTAATAGGTACTACCTCATCTACTTCCCATCCCACAGTTTAA